>NW_024736328.1:1047500-1119470 GCF_018991925.1 Homarus americanus
ACGAGTGATGGCTGAGGAACAGATGAAATTGGGGATGTTGTTTTAAGCAGGTGTTTGGTGGTCTTTCCAAATGAGATAGATTACACGACAAATAAAAATGGCAGGATAATAGAATAGAATATCGTCTGTTTTTTTTTATAAAGGGAATGAAGAGGAATCAATAATGGTTTCTGTACGATAGTTGAAGACATTACCTGAAGAAATAAAAATGCCAGAAAGTTAGACCATCTTCTTTTATATTTTCTTCGGCTTGTTTTTATCACGCGCACAGTACAAGAAAAATAAGAATGTAACACCAGACAGCTCGAGAAGCTCCAGCGAATGATTTCTTAGTAAACAAAGATCACGGATGATTGGCAGACCTCAACATGAATGGCCTCAGAGTTTTGTGTTGAAGGAACAAAAACATTTCATGACCAAAAAACACAAAAACAGGAACACATGGCGACATTGTGGCAAAACACGACTGAGGTGTAATATCTCCAGTGAGAATTGGGAGGCAAGAGAGGGACCCACACACACACAAACACACACACACACACACACACACACATCTACAGTCCAAAGTTTATCTAAAATTCAGGTAAAATATGATCTGGAGGAGGATTTCTAAATATACCTAATCCTAAATTTATTTTGCTACAGCCCCACGAACAGTCTCATTCCCTCTCATTCATTATAAACTTGAATTAATTATAACAACTTCTCTTTCTAGTTTAAGTTTGAAAAAAAATAATAAACAACTGTAATTGTATTTTGTATTGTTGTCTGGTCGTGATATTTGTCCCTTTAAACGTTCTCGTTGTTAACCTTTCTTCTCTTGAATGTGAATTATGAAACCTTTTATATCATTTAGAGGTTCACCAGGTAACCTTTTTTTCACTAAACTATATTAATGACACACCTGCTGCTATATTAATCACAGGTGTGTTCTCTTCCTCGTGTTTCTCTACATTAAAAGAATGTTATTATACAACATACACTATTATACACTAGACAACAGGTATAATTGAATCCCCCAGGAGACACAAAACATAGGGTAATAAAAAAGAAATAAAATGAAAAAAAAGATAAAAAGAACTTGCATGATTCAGACGATAACGTGCGAGTGGTTGGTTGTGGCAGCTGAGTGAACGCCCCGCCCCGCCCCGCCCCGCCCCGCCCCGGAAACAGATCGAGGTAGTAGAGGCCGCAGTTCCAATCCCACGAGGTAGATATTGTAGTTCTATCCATAGTCATAGATTCCCTCAGCTTAGGAAGTAGAAATATGACTGTGTGAGCGTTACAGGATACATGCTTGAAAGTATCCTGGTATAAAAAAATGAAGAATTCTTGTTTGACTCTCCGCCTTGTGTGTGTGTGTGTGTGTGTGTGTGTGTGTGTGTTATTTATTTATTTATTTATTTTCCCCGCTAGACCACCCGGCATCAAGTGACTAAGTGTCCATATGATATAAACCTTTGCATAACAGTCTCCATGAACTAACAAATAATTAAAAAACAAAAACATATCAAATATAATCCTCATATTGTTAAGCCTCACTATCATATATGTCTCCCATACTCCATGACAACAAGCCAAACTTACTAAATGACTTTTCTTATTCAAATTATAATCTACGATACAAGAAAAAGTCACATAATTACTTTGTGTATAAAACGTAGGAAGTGTAAGGATTATGTGTAATATCGAGAGAGAGAAAACTGTGAGAATACTCGGGTAAAAAATTGCACTTAGGAAAATTACACGTTGGAGTCTGAGAGAAGGAGGAGATTTATTGAAGGTAGAGGCTGTGGAGGATAAACATAAAAGACTGTGTGAAGTAAAGATTGAAGTGTGTTGCTTGTGTTATATTAAGGTGTTATTCTATGTACACACACAGAGAGAGAGAGAGAGAGAGAGAGAGAGAGAGAGAGAGAGAGAGAGAGAGAGAGATCCGCCAACACCTTGACAGAATGGAACTATCCAATGTAAATAATAAGCACTTAAATACGACTCATATTCCAGTACTTTATATAATTACACTTTTGTCTCATAATGGGTAATGTACTGTTTGTTATATTCAACTGTTTCGTTATAGTATAGGTTGAAGGCTTATTGGTGAAAAGACTCAAATCACACCGATCAATAATACTGCCTAATGCTTGCAACAGGGAGCCGGTGTGAGAATCATTATCCTTCCCCAAATCTTTCTTTAAAATAAGTTGAGACAAATATCTACCGATGTGTGAGGGAGACGGCCATACTTGTAGTGAAGATTCCATTGTTTGTCTGTTTTTGTTCTCAGAGTCTACGATATTATGTGTTTGTTTTTGTTGTTTGTTTGTGTTGAGAGCTGTACATTTATACTGTCATCAATACAGTCTCAGTAGGTCTTAATTTCAGCTATAAGTAAAACTTTTTTGCCAGAACGTTGTAATATATTAAGGTGTTATAATCTTGTAAGTTCAAGACCTGTTCATTTGAATCATAAAACGTCTTTAAAACTACTGATATAGTTTTCAAAATTGAACACCCAGAAGTTGCTTGTGATTGTCAAATGTATTCAACGAAAGTTTAATACAATACAATAAAATACAATACAATAAAATACAATACAATAAAATACAATACAATACATTACATTACATTACATTACATTACAATACAATACAATACAACAGATACTAGTGTTGTAGTCAAGACACACTAACACACTGACGTCATGGGTCAGTAGGAATCGCAGCGAGTTTAACCTGATTTTCAGTAAAAAAAAAAAAAAATCTTCTCTTTCAAATGATAAAGCATATAACTAGTGTCAGCAGATGGCGTCTGATGAGAATGTGTTTCCAGCCTTGGTACAAAGGTCAGACAGACACACAGACATACCATTTGCAGATGAAAGTTTGTAATCAGTATATGGACCAACATTTGAAGGCCACCAAAAACATTACTCTGTCACTATGAATGTTTATGATCTTACACTGAGGGATCATCATCACACTCAGTATTCCTAAAGAGTGATCACAACCTAACCTAACCTAACCTAACCTAACCTAACCTAACCTAACCTAACCTAACCTAACCTAACCAAACCTAACCTAACCTAACCTAACCTAACCTAACCTAAACTAACCTAACCTAACCTAACCTAACTTAACCTAACCAAACCTAACCTAACCTAACCTAACCTAACCTAACCTAACCTCGACGCTTATTAATCAATCTTCCGTGTGACTTTCTCTTTGTTATTCCTTTTTGCTTGTTATACTTTTCTATAATTCGGACATTCGATAAAAAAACGACTATTGTGGTGTAAACTTTGGTTATAAAAATATATTCCTTCTTACTTTCCTTTTCCTTCTTCCATTATTTATTTCACTTTTTTTATTATATATCATAGAAAAATTTTACATAATATATTTTTTCATAATAAGAATAAGAATATAACATTAATGTACACAAAACATACAGGTGTGTGTGTGTGTGTGTGTGTGTGTGTGTGTGTGTGTGTGTGTGTGTGTGTGTGTGTGTGTACGTGTGTGTATGTGAGTGTTATAGGTCAAAAGATTCCAAAAGTGACACAGTTTTTTGCCCATGAAATACATCAGAATAATATGCTAATTTTCTCGCTCAAAACCCGTCCAATTTCCCGCAGCAGGAAATGAGAGAGATCCTTCCTTCCTTCCTTCCTTCCCCTGGTGAGGATGAAGACTCCAGCATTTGTATTTTTATTCGTCCTTGAGTCCTTCCTACTCTGCCCAGACTCTTTTAAAACCAGGAACTCGTGTGTGTTTCCAGAATGATATCTAAGTGCATAGTTGTGTCGCTGAGTGTTTGGTGTCTCTCTCTCTCTCTCTCTCTCTCTCTCTCTCTCTCTCTCTCTCTCTCTCTACAGGTGGAACATTGCACCTACAGAAACAATATTGCCTCCTCATTATCTCTGTTGCAGTATATCACCATTCAATCTATTAATTATTTCAGATAATACCACCACGTCTGAATGTCGGCGACCACAACCCTCCCAGATTTTTCATACATCCATAAGCATTTATTTTTTAGTTTCATTCATCCATAATTTGGTCTTCCCCTGGTCCTGTTACTCATATCTTTACCCAATACAAAGCTTTATTATCCTGTAATTTTCCTTACTTTATAAAATGGGTATTCAGACAGACTTTAAATAGATTATAATTATTGATATATAATGCAAATAATTTATTGACCAATATACAAATACAACATTTATACGGTTCTTTCCCCCTCCAATACGGTCTTCCTTCCATGAAATTAAAGAACGAGTGATCCTACACAACACCCACGTCCTGTCATTACCAATTCCGGTGTTTCCATTCCCCATTCCCACTACTGCCCAGCCCCGTCACTTCCCCCTTTCTTCACCACACCCCTATTCCCTGCCACACCCCCATTCCCTGCCACACCCTTCAGCCCCGTACTCCCGAGCTCCCTTACCCCCCAGCCACACCACCCCCCCAGCCACACCATCCCCCCCAGCCACCACCCCCAGCCACCACCCCTCAGCCCCCACCATTCACACACACACACCTACTGGTTATATATATTGTGACGCTCGACCATTTTCCTATACATTTGTTATATCCATAATATTTGCCGTTGAATTTGTGATTATCATTATACAATTTTGTCGATGTTTGGTGAACTTTATATACTAGATTAAAAATGAAATAACAGATAATATGTTGAAAGCCATGGTACGTAATAATGGGAACAATTAGATTATACTGAAAATAATGCATAGTTTGGTAAATAAATATACGAGACAATATTGTAACAAGGTGATAATGATTTTGTTTCGTTCATTTATATATCTCTCTCTCTATCTCTCCCATACTGTCCTCACATAGCAGTTATATATACATGTGTGCATAATATACGTGATAATACCAACTAAGTATAGAAGCCGATGAGGGTGGAAGAGTATAAATAGACGAGATATACAGAAATAATACATTAGAAACATTTAACATTGTGAGAATCGGCTTAAAAAAAGAATAAAATTAACCATATGAAGTACAACAAGGGTCATGGAACTCGGGGGAAAACATTTAGCAGGTGAAGATGTAAACGATAACCTGTGTTGAGTGAGAGGATGATCCTGAACAGCGGAAATATGAGGCACTTAAGCTTACAAATGTTGGGGAGAAGCTTCACGTTATGAGCGGGGAGGGACGTGAAGAGAAGATGGAATGAGGAGCGAGATGATTTATTGTGAGGGAAGAGTTGGAGAGGAATTCATACTCTCATAAGATATAGTGAGATGGTGAGGTGGTGTACTGTACCGGCAGATGATGAGGTGGTGTACTGTACAGGCAGATGGTGAGGTGGTGTACTGTACAGGCAGATAGTGAACAGCTGGTGGTGCACAGGGAAATGGTGAGTTAGGTGGTGGTGTACTGTACCGGCAGATGGTGTAAGGCAGATGGTGAGAGGCAGGTGGTGAGAGGCAGGTGGTGGTGTACAGGCAGATGGTGAGGGTGATGGGGGAGACAAGTTAAAACTAGTTGATATGTTCCACGTCTTAAGTCACTGCCAAGCTAGTCTCATCACCGGGGCCCCGTCTAACCTCACGCACAGTGTTGAGAAAGAATAAGTGTGTCGCCCTCCTCACCTGGATAGTTTATGAATCATTAAGAGTCTTCCAACAAGCCTGTGAGATACTACTAGTAATCTATGCTAGCACTAGTTGGTGAGGGACAATGGCAGCACAATTAATGTTTGTTTCATTGTAGGCCAGTGTCTCCATTAGAAGGTAACAAAAGTCCCTGTAATTCAATCCTTCCCTGTAACACAAACACGTGACAACGATAAAAGATGATCATCATATACTCAGGTCTATATCCCATACCAAGGAGTAAGAGAAAACCCCCACCATCACCCCCACTATCACCTGCACCATCACCTGCACCATCACCCCCACCATCACCTGCCATCACGGCACCATCACGCCCCACCATCACCCCATCACCCCCACACTATCACCCCCACCATCACCCACCATCACCCACCATCACCCCTGCACCATCACCCCACCATCACGCCCCACCATCACCCCACCATCACCCCCACCATCACCCCACCACCCCCACCATCACCCCCACCATCACCAGCACCTCTGACCTCCTACTTGTGGTATAAGCGTCAACTCCTCGATTGGTCATAGACGAAAATCGTTTTTGTTTTTATTTTTGTGTTGGTACGACAGATATATTCCAGTGTGTGTATATTGTGTGAACTCTTGTGTATACCTGAGTGTGCATATGCATGTTTTTCTGTATATGAATGCGTTTGTGTGTGCATCAGTGTATTTTTTTGTATTTGTATGTACAAGGTTTTGTTTTCGTATGTTTTTGCATTTATGTTTGTACAAGACTGAATGACCATTAACCAACTAAAATACGGCTAAATTTTTGAAGATATAGAGAGTTGAACTTAGGGACGCACATGAACCCCAGACAGACAGACAGGCAGACAGACAGACAGACAGACAGACAGACAGACAGACAGACAGACATGTATTTCTTCA
Source organism: Homarus americanus (assembly GCF_018991925.1). NCBI lineage: Eukaryota > Metazoa > Arthropoda > Malacostraca > Decapoda > Nephropidae > Homarus > Homarus americanus. The sequence goes on from NW_024736328.1 coordinate 1,054,045, forward strand.
GTAATTACGTCATACACTTTTACATTTATTCATCATGTATATAGCAAGTGTCACGGAAGTGGACTTTTGACAGCTTATGTAAATAGGTCCGAAAATGTCACGAACCAAACCTCACTTAAAAGTACGCGGCTCCCCTGTACACGACCACAGATCTTAACATAAAACAAAACCGGAACAACAGAAACTACTTATGCAGCATTATTTTACCTTCTTGTACTCGAGGCCACCAAAGAACGACACAACACACACTGTGCCTCATAGAACCCTTTGTTCCATCGCAAATTTCCCTCGTTATTTTAGACACAACAACATTTATAAATGATTTAATTCTCAAGTCGATTACGTAGATAAAAATAGAACATGGCTGTGAGGTTCATTTTGAAGTTTGTACCAGCAATCCTCCACGTGTCTTCGCTACTAATTGCTGCACCATTAGGCTTTCCATCTGCTCATTGTGGATTTTTGGAACAATTCTAAAACGTAATTTGATAGATTGTTAAACCTGAAGAGGAACATGTAACATCAACATATGGAGAAGCTTTAGGGAACAGTTATGGTTGTTTAGATTCGAATTTAGTTTATAAAAGAACAACACACTAACACTTGTATGGAAGGTGACAACAACACACGATGTAGTGAACAGACACGAGAAGTAAAACTGAGGAGGATGGACTCCTTATCTCCTGGTGGGGGAAGGGAAGACCCACACTGACTAATTACGATAACAACCATGAAGATAAAAATAAAATTGGTCAGCCTTTCCAAATGGCTTCCATAATTAGGGTACTTACGAAGTTAACGCTGACGTAATGGAAGGTAAATGTTCTCATAAGTGGAAGAGTCTGCCTGACCTATCAAACTAATGATGTATTCAGCGTGCTTTGATTACGGTAATAAAACTTGTGTGTGATTGCATGCGTTGGCTGCCGTCAATAGCGTTCTACATTACACGCTTTCTTTACATTAGCTTATATTTGCTTGTATTTTAATGAGTTTTGATTGAAGTTCTATAAATTTATTCATAATGCATGTAAACTCTATGGGGTATTGTATATAGGAAAAAATCTATACTATAAACTGGAGTATTGTAATTTTTTTCTCAGATATACAATGTTCCAGAACTCATGAGAATATGTGTGTATCAGTGTCATGGCTATTACAGTGAACTGTATTCTTACATTTCCTAAACTTTCCTGTTTTCCTGTGTCTCATTCATTTCTCTATACACCATCCACGATCATAATAATTCTCAGATGCTTATTTTCCTCCCACTAACTCACCATGCTAGACTCCTCCCAGAATTGTACCTGAGAGATAATTAATTAGTGCATTAGGGTGTGTGAGCCGAATCAACTTTAAGATAAGAATTGGTTATAAAAGACTACAGGTTTTCACATCAATTTACGGGACATCAAGCGTGGGTACCAAACACCAAATTACAATGACAGCTTCGTGTTTAATGGGAAGCTCACATCCATTTAGCATTTGGAAGGAAGAATGAAGTACGAACGTTTGCCGATAATAGAGTATTTACTTTTCCCAACACTTATCTTAATGACTTTAAGGAATAAATTTAATGAGAGATTTTCCTTGGATTAAGTTTCTCAAGTTCTCTCCGCTTCCGGTATCGAATCTCACGTGCTTTTCACTTGGCTCTCATTCTCCACGTCTCCTGCTGCCTTTTTATCTCCCAATCTTTTATAGCCCTCTCGTTTGTTTCTCATTTGTATCTCCATCCTTTTGTCTCCTAGCTTCACTTCTGTCTCCCACACTCACGTCTCCTCTCTGTCTCCTAGTATTAATCCTTCTCCTCGTCTCCCTCCTGCAGCCTCGCCAACCTTCCCGCCATAACTCCTCAATTAGATAATGTCGAAGAACATTTTTCATCTCCCCGAGTGGCTGTGTGATTTCCATTAAGCCATTTTCTGGTCCGCTTCCCTTCTCCTGTTCTTTATGCCTCAACACTTTTGTTAGAGAGGAGATTAGAATTCCGTACAACTGTTTAATTCGGTGTTAGTTTTTACCTCTGTTAGATGGTGTGTGGCTGCCGCTTTTGTAGACAGTCTGGGGTGATGTGTGAGGGAGGGAGGCTGTTGGTGTTTGATGCTGTTGTGTGCTGCTGCTGCCTCCCTCACACCTCTCTGCCAATGGACTTTTTTTTCCTCAAGAGGGCCAGTTGTGTGGAGCAGTGTATCCTATGGGAAGACTAAATATTTTTTTCCTATCTTTACCAACAGAAGATGGAAACACTTAATACTAGTAGTAGTTGAATGAGGGTGCGCCAAGTCCGTAGACTGGCTATTGATACTCTCCTGGAACCTCGAACAATGTCTAGTTCAAAAAATATTCCCGAGTATTGGTGATGATGGCTGACTTACTGGCTGACAACACTGACAAACTACAGCGGTTGTCGTTTACTTGTAATAAATTTGGCTTATGACTGAAAGTTTGTGAGAAGTAGGTTATCATTCCAGGCCAGTATTGTCTACAGCAACTTCCCTTGTCCCTGGCTGTTTCGTGTCCAGCTTATCACCAGCATGGGGAGGCTGTATTTGTGTTTTCATTATAAAAAACCATTAACTCAAAACTCTATTTAAAAATATATATATAAATAAATCATGTTCTTCCGGGAAGAACTTAAGACACTTCTACAATAAGTTGAATTTAATTACCTGTGGCCAGCCCCCTCATGACCCAATTACCTGTGGCCAGCCCCCTCATGACCCAATTACCTGTGGCCAGCCCCCTCATGACCCAATTACCTGTGGCCAGCCCCCTCATGACCCACCTCGATAATTGTTCGGGTCTTTCTCTGATATTTTAAAGGAATTTGTAGTTCTCTAAATTTCCTTTCTCTCCCTCTACCATTGTCAGTCCAGCACTATGGTGGAGGAAGCAGCCGAGTTGGCCAAGTCGTAATACACCTGAAGTAGATTATGTTGCCAACAACACAAGTTGTTGCAGGTTGTTGCTCTAATTGTAATTTGCGGAACACCCCGTGATGCATCATGGCAAGATTATGTGCATTAATCTGCTTCTAATTCACTTAGTTTCCTTTAAGCTTTCACAGTAGACTGAAAGAAAGATATGTACATAATATTTTATCTTACTGACAAGGAACATCGACTCCTCACATTTTGTTTATTCCAAGTCATATATAATAGTTTACGTCACAAAGTCATGGTGGTTTATTTAATGAATATATTGGCCAGTAAATACATTATTATTATATGTATTTTCTTTTTTTCAATAAACCAAAACACACACACACACACACACACACACACACACACGTATACACTGTAGTGGTGGTAATGTTGCCCTCCTTCAGTGCTGGATTAAGGTGTGGTTCTATCTGTGTATTAAGCATCGGGTCGGACAGTCTCGAGGAAGTGGAGGTGAACCTGTCTCCTGTTAGCCATAGCAATACCCCGTCCTCGGCTCCTCAGAGTTCACATATTGTAAATCAGTGAAGGAGCAAACTGCTTATCTAGTCTTGCCTTTGATCCCTCCTGAGGTTGTCTGATACACAGTGGAGTGTGAAATAGGTCTGGCTGTCTGAATGGTAAGGTAGTGGATGCCAGCAGCCCAGGAGGAAGGACACGGCGGGTATATGTAGACTCGGGATCGCTTGGATCTTTTGACTAATAAACTGAAACTCAAAGACGGAAACTATAAAAGGAATCATTGATCTCAAGTACCTAGGAAATGTGTGTGAATTAAAAGCAGTGTTTGAGCAGGACACACATTCCAGGTTACTGTTTCTATCTACCTTCTGGAAAGTATTATGTTAGGGTTGTCTTGTGTATCGCTAACAGTAATAGTCTAGTTAGCTACGGTGTATTATCCAACCATCATCTTCACTTGTGAGAACATTACCTTAACTCAGGCATAAAGACACGTAATGTCATAATGGTTAATACTAAAAGTGGTGTGGTGCGGTGTGGTGTGGTGTGGTGTGGTGTGGTGGGGTGTGGTGGTGTGTGGTGTGGTGGTGTGGTGTGGTGTGGTGCGGTGTGGTGGTGTGTGGTATGGTGGGGTGTGGTGTGTTGTAAAGGAAGGAAAAACGGAAATAGAAGTAAAATTTAGCAGAGATGTTAAAGACTAGGTGTACAGAAAAAGAGAGAGAGACAGAGCAGGTCCAGGCGGCTTTTATTTCTCCAGTTTTATATCATTCTGGCAACACTTTGATGTTTATTTGAAACTTCTAAAACTGTAACTTTTTTTTATTTAATAATGTATATATTCTCTTTATATATCGTAACTCACCACTACAGAAAAAAAGCGTTAACTCTTAAATTTAAACTTGTAATTTAACTAAAACATTTGTTTTTAAATTTCCTGATTGCATTTTAATAATTACGGATGTGACATTTTGTGTTAGAATTGTCTCTTGCATAATTAATAACATTTTTTAATGATTAGTTTATCAAATAGAAACAAACTTGCTGTTGTATCTACTTTATAAACAATGTCTTTGAACTTCCATAATACGAACTAACTTCTTGTATCTCTCTACCCCTCCATCACCGTCCCTCCACTACCGTCCCTCCATTACCGTCCCTCCACTACCGTCCCTCCATCACCGTCCCTCCACTACCGTCCCTCCACTACCGTCCCTCCACTACCGTCCCTCCACTACCGTCCCTCCACTACCGTCCCTCCACTACCGTCCCTCCATCACCGTCCCTCCACTACCGTCCCTCCACTCTACCATTAGTCTCTCTCACAGCTTCATCCTTCCTCGTCGGTTTTATCTTCACCAAACCAGACCATCACTAGACCCACATTTCACAATAACAGCTCAATTTCTCCTCACTGCCCCAGACTGACCCCCTCTCCTCGCCTCGCCCGGTTCACTAACAGCTGCACACTTCTACCAGCACCATCTGCTCCCTCCTCCTCACACTCAACTGCGTCATTATCTTCCTTCATCTTCCATCTCTCTCTATTCCATCGTTATCCTTGTTATTCCCTTTCTATTTATCATACTTTTGTTCTTCTCTTCCTCCAGGTCTTGTCATTATCACAGACAGCTAAACTTTATCAAGGCAATATAACGCTTCCACATGTTTTAACCTTTGATCAATGTTTCTCTAGTAATATTCACCACTACCAATCACTAACAACTTTCCTGGTTCTTATGTTAAATTCTTGATGTTGTCTCACAGAAGTATAGTCCTGTTAAATCCAACCAACACACCCTCATCTACTACACTGGAATCTGATAGGTCATGTTTCTCAGTATGTGTGTGTGATGATCAATGAGTAAATGTAAACAACAGTAACTTGTTTATGTGTGGTTTATCTGTGTAAACAAACTCAATCATGTGTGAGTTTAATAGAAAGAAACGTGGTATAATTAAGTAAGGGAGTATGGACTGGAGGCTTTGCGTAAGACAGTGGTTAGAGCTGTCAACAGTTCAAAGTCGATATGACATTAACCCCCTTTTTATTCTTTTTTTTTTTAATTCGAGTGATATTAACCCTTTAGTTTTGATGTGAATATTTTAGTAAGAAGATAATATCAGTCGGTGAACCAAGACACACACACACACACACACACACACACACACACACACACACACACACACTGAATCCTGGCCATATTATTGAGTATATATACCATTAGCATTCGAAATAGAATAACGAGAGAGATTTGTTGTTATCTGCTCTTACTTCTTCAGCTGTTCTGCCGCTCTAGATCAACACTCACAAGGCGGAGAGATTTATGGTGCGTAAATGGTTTGTGTGTTGCTCTGTTTGTGTGTTGCTCTGTTTGTGTGTTGCTCTGTTTGTGTGTTGCTTTACTTCTGTGTAAAACAAATTGTGAACGATTTCGCCATATTTTACGAAACATGGCTCTCAGTATTAAATAAACAAAAAGACTTAGACCCTGACAACAAGGAAATAAAAGTGCTGCGGCCACAAATACAAATTTAAACAACAATAAAAAGTTGAATCGATGCTGAAATTTGATACAAAGTTTGAATATTCGAGATTGACGATTACATTAAGTTTTGTGAAGTTGGTCAATGTTTAATACCACAGAGTACAAATTTCAAGAAAGGTTACGACCAATTCTGATAAAACTTAGAGAATATCCGTAAATCATTGACTAAAAAGGTCAAACCAAACTTACTTGTTTATTTTATATTTGCGATTTCATTTAACATACACAGACGAACTCTCACTCTCCTCTCTTATAGTCCCAAGCCATCACCAATCCTCTTACCTGCAACAATTTTCCATCAACGTTGAAGCTAAGCATTCAAGGTGAGGCACCAGGTACATTCTCTCTCTCTCTCTCTCACCTTCCATAAGCCTGCGACCGCATACTCAGCCTTCATAACACATCCCATACGTCATACTTACCCGCATACCTCACTCATACAACGTTTGCACAACACTAACATTAACAACTGTATTTTTTTCTTTCTCTATAAAACATGTATCAGTGTATCAGTGTTAAAAATTAATTGTTAAAAAATTTTCTTGTTATTTTTCACGAGATTTATTCGGCTTGTTACCTTCATTCGATCAGGTATTTCAACTGAGGGTTTTAAAAAAAAATACCATTGTTATTCGTTGTCTTCTCTCACAAATAACTTAAAAATTCTAGGAGTAAAGTAATAAGTTAGTAATTCTTTTGTTTATTTCTGAACCTGAGAACAAAAAAAGTATAGTGACCCCGTTAAAAGCTTCACCTAAAGAGTTTCTAAGATATTTCCATAGTGTTAGATTGTCTTTTGTTTTGTTTACAGTACCAAATGACGTTTCTTAGATGGTATGCTCTTCAGGGTGTAACTTTAACCTTTAGACTTATCAGAATATACGTAACTCTTTTATCGCCAAAACCTTCTGCAGAAAACCGATACATTTTAGGGCGTCACGAGGGAACAGCTGCAGGTATTGGTGGAATGTTTCTCACTGCCTGAATTTTGACGTGAGAGATATTCCTGGATTCTAAAAAAGTATATACACTATATTCATGTGTGTGGGATGGAGGTGTGTGTGTGTGTGTGTGTGTGTGTGTGTGTGTGTGTGTGTGTGTGTGTGTATTCATCTCTTACCGGACTATATATTAAAACCGAATAAAAATTACGTATATGAACTTTTTTTTTTAGAATAGGAATTGTCGAACGGGATTTGGCTTTGACGTGACAGACCCTCACGTCACCTTTACCAACATCACAGTAAACATTACCTCTCTCTCTCTGTGTCTGTCTGTTGCCTCGAGATACAAGGTTTGATAGTTGAGTTAAAACACACAAAACTGTTTTTTTTTAATGAGGAAGAGGAAGAGATAAAAAAAAGAAGAAAGAAGAAGAAGGAGAAGAGATAAAAAGAAGAGGGAGAAGAAAGAGAAAAACAGGAATAAGAAGCAAACAAAGAAGATAAACAAATCTTAAAGTATTCACAAAACTGGTCCACCTTCAGGTTATATACCCCCTAAACTATCCAGCCTCCTGTCAGTGACGCGTTATATCGACACACTAATTTCTTCCTGTATTATCGCCGTTAACACACTGTCTATTAGCCTGAAGGTGCCGTGTCAGTGTGCTCCAGCCGACGTCGTTCACCCACCCATAGGATGAATTATGGGTCTTCCCCTAATAGTGCTGGAGGCTGAGGTGATGTGTGTATCTCAGTTACCACACAGCACAATGATGACTGGACGGGGAAATACGCTTAAGAGTAAATGAATAAATCGAGATAATAACTTGGATCAATTAAATTAAGAATGTTCCTTTACGACAGAAGTATTGGAGTCGCACACACACACACACACACAGAGGGCTTAACTCGTGTACAATCTTAATCCTGACCACAATCTCTTAAGTATATATACTCGCATACGACATTAGTCCAAGAAATATACCTAACCTAACCTAAGCTAACCTAACTATAAGGTTCAGTGGGAAGATCAAAGGGGGTGACCATGATAACTCCGGTCACCCAACTACTGGAGCTGACATGTTCCTGGAGTCTCTTTCATACTCGGTGTCTGAAGAGAAAGAGAAAATCATAAAAGATTCTAACAGAAGTTAAGTACACGTCAGTTCAGCCTGTTTACCCTGAATGATATCTTAGACTCTGAAAGAACAACTCATACAGTGATTAATCTTCCTGTTTACTCCAGAAGGTAGAGGATTTTTTTTTTATAATTGACATTTAAAGATTTTTACTGAGAGATGAGAATATTTTTATATCCGTCAGTTATCGTCGATTTCAAAGGTGTTCTTCCTCTGCCGTTGTCTCCTCCTTATTGTTCATTATTTGAAGGGGTTTTAGCAAACACACACACACACACACACACACACACACACACACACACACACACACACTACATTTTTCTATGATTTTCAATAAATAAAAAATTAATCATCTTCTTAAATATCACAATTGCTATAGTTTATTTACACCATCTACCGGTAAGGATAGGAAGCACTATACACCACACGCGAGGGGCTACTGAACACATACTGTAAACATTATGGCCACACTTAGTGCTCTCACAGAATATTCTTATAGCCAGTAAAACGAAATGAAGAAGTTTGTTGTGTAATCTATTCTCTAATTCCCGTGGTCCGTTTCTATGTTAATATTCAGCATGTAAGAGGAGAGAGGCCATGTTTTATAGTCTACAGTTTAATGTATAATGTGCTGTAGTGTTTGTGTGTGATCTTTTGGCAGTGGTTTAGTTTATCATACATAGTTGAGGAGGCGCTCAACTCTTTTAGAAGTATAAAAAAAAATAATCCAATATTCGGGTGTAGTAGTATACAGGTTCTCGTCGCGGCCCTCCACAGGTCATGAATAACGTCAAGATGCTGCCGACGTTTTTATGTGACGAGTGAAATATTCAGAAACTGCCTCCATTCACTGCTGTATGGGTGGCTTCCATACAGGGATGTTATGTCACCACTATGAAGACAATTAATGGGTTAAAGGTGTGTGGGTGTGGGTGGGTTTCAGTGTGGGTGATGGGGTGTTGGTATGGGTGAGGGTGTGGGTGGGGGTGTGAATCTCGGTGTGTTTTCCTTAAGCTAACAGGAAGTTCTATCTCTCATAATTATCAATGTTGTTGGACTAATGTATTACTAACTATTACTGGCTTAAAGACCTTCGTTGTTAATGCTCAGTAATACCAATAACGACTGAAGCTAAAGTTACGTATACATAATAGAACATCCATAATAGCAGTACGGTCATTACTCCCCTCAGTGTGCCAGACTTAGGACAGAGACTAACTCCAATCTTCTTGTTGGTAGTCAGGAACCCCATGAGATGACTAAGATCTGTGGCCAAACAAATAGCCAAACCTAAGTATGAAACCAAGACGAACAGATCATGAGAGAAGACTACCTATTGTTGACGTTAGTTCACCGTGATGTGTCAGTAATGATCTGAGATGTTTAAGGATCTGTTGTGTGTTCATTATGCATTTTATAGTAGTAGTATAGGTTTGTTCTGTCTTATTTATATATACAGATCTCTAGTTCAGTTCAGCGAATTTTCTTACATCATGTTGGCCACTGACTCGAGATTTCTGCTGCGCTATCACCACCATCATCATTTTCCCTTTTTTTTTCTCGAAGTTGTATGAAGAAGTTTAATTAAATTTTGATTTGAAATATCTCCTCTAGATTGTGTAGAAGTGTGAAGATCTTGAGAAAAAAAATTGTTAGCTTCGGCCGTTTCCAAGTTTTCACTCCAGTTTCCAGGGAAAAATAACGTGAAGGGTTTTTGTACGTAGAGAGCTGGAACATTGAAGTGAAATTTGACGCGAAAAGAAGGTGATGTTTCTTATTTTGTCAGTTCAAAGGAATTTCCCATGTGGATAGTGAGTGAATAAGAGTATCTACAAAAGGGTGAGGGGGAGAAAGGGGAGACGGAGGAAGGGGAGGAGGAGGAGGGGAAGGATGAGGAGGGGCAGAAGAAGAATGGGGAGAAGAAGAAGGCGGAGAAGGAGAAGAGGAGAAGGAGAAGTGGGTGGTGCAGAATGAGGAAGTGCAAAAAGAGGAGGAAGGGAGGTGCAGGAGGAGGAGGAGGAGGAGCAGAAAGAGGAGAAGAAGAAGTATACAATGATGCTGTTAACCACGATAGTCTCTGCATGACCCACGCTGACGCTGGCTACTAAACACAGCGTCGTCCGGCCAGTGAGCCTTCCTGAGATAGTGTTAATGCTGCCGTAAAACTTAGTAAGATGGGCCGCCGTGAACCATTGCACTGATGTGACTCTTCCATACGGTAACTTGACGACCTCCCTTAAAGAAGAATAAGTTGTTGACAGCGGGGCAGGAAGCGCTTGAGATTGTAAGAACGAGTGGTGATCCCAGGAGAGAGATGAGAGGACATTGCAGCTCATTTTTGGAGGAGTGACGACTGTGACCTGAAGTGGAATGTGATGAACAGTGAACGACATAAGGTTAAATCTTGTTAAATGTTCCTGGTAAATTACGGGAGCATATTATTAGGTCAAAAGTATTTAATATTCACTCTACTTCACTTTAGTATTGGTTCAACATGTACTAAGAACACCATCGTAAGGATATTATTAACAAGTAGTGAGGAACAAAATGCAGAGACTTGTGAATGAGAAGAATCTGCGGTGACTTGTGTAGAACTTATGATATAACTTCTGGTTGGCTTCATGATGAATGTACAAGACGCTGATGGCTACAGGAAACTACGAGAAGAGAGACCGGTGAGGTAGTTATGGATGATACAAGACGGAATAACGTAGAAGAAAATGAAGAAAAGTTAATACTGTTCTTATATATCCAGTGTATGAGGCAGCAGCTTATGTAGAGATGCCATTTGACATTTCTTTTCTCCTTACCGAAACTTGATGTTGAAGAATCAACCTGAACAAAATTACATGAGATTCTAACGTGATCAAACCTTCGAAACTATACAGGAGATAAATACTGTACTCAATTAACTCTTGGATATCCTACTTGTACTCATTCTTCTGGGTCGTGGCTCATAAAGAGATGTGTTAAATTACAATGAAAACACGAGATGAGGTTGTTAATTGCACTGTTGAAGACAGAAGTATCTTTAGTGCCTCGTATATCTCCTCAGTAGCAACCTTAACGCTGTAGGTACAAGGCTAGTTACCACACATACAGTACCTCAGTAGGCGTCTGTATTTTGAGGTTTACATTGTGATATAGTCAACACATGTCTTCTCCTGCACGTAAAAATGTCATGGAAAATATTTAGATTTGCTTCAGGTTGCATGCAGAGAAAAGAATAGAATTCCTGATGCATAAAACAGCACCCTAAAGTCTCTGTGTGAGGTTTACAGTTGTTGAAGCCGTATTAGAATTTTCACAAGAATAAATTTATGAGGAGACTGCCAGACTTTACCTTACATGTACCAGAGGTCGACAGAGACGGTGTGGATTTTAAGACGATCATCTGTAGTCCAATCTCTTCCCAGTGCCCTCACATATGCTGATGTTGGACCAGATAAACGGCCGCTCGGGCATAATTTTCAGGTAATGGTCCATCCACCGTGCTGATGGCTGGTCATGTAAGGTTATTATCTCTCTCTCTCTCTCTCTCTCTCTCTCTCTCTCTCTCTCTCTCTCTCTCTCTCTCTCTCTCTCTCTCTCTCTCCTACTACTACTACCTCCCTAAAGTAAGGATTCGAGAATATTTTTTGCTGAGTAAGAACTTATAAGATCCTCATCATCTTGAGTCAGTTTGGACCCTGATGCCACGACAAGCTACGGTAAAGCGCCTTGAACTCTTCCTGGTGGTGCTGTTAACTTGTCAACCTGAGTACAGTAAGAGGTGCCCAGAATACAGCAAGGGGAGAGGTACACGGGAACACCGCCAGCGTGGACGTAGAGGGTGACAAAATATTCCACATAATTTTTACTTCACGAGATTCGCCAGGTAAATGAATTTGTTCTTTATGCTTATTTCTGCCTTAATTTCTTATATTTAATTCTGTAAACAAACTATACCTTATGACTAACAGTTAGCGGAATACTTGAAACTATCTATAAATAAAAACTCAAAACACTTTTCAATTGAGGAACAGTTTACCAGGTGAGGGAGAGGAAGACCTATAGTTTGGGATATTTGGAGGCGAGGGAAGTGTTTCTCATATACAGGCCAGAAGGAGGCAGGAGTAGATCATTGTTCTCCTATGGTCGAGCTTCTTGCCTGTGTCAGTCCTCCTATCCTTCACTTTCACTCTTACTAACTTCTCACTACTTACCTCGTATTATATTTACCCACTTTTATCTATTATCCTTCTACCATCTTTCTCGTGATCCTTGTCTACTCTACAACGTAACCTTGAATCAAAGCGACGCAGGCAAGAGATTGAGAAAGAGGAGAAGGAGGATAGATGCTAGGGAGAATGACAAGGTAATCCAATAGAACACAAAAGTCCCATTGGCTGGCTAGCAGGAGATACTGGTAGTAGTGGTGTAGAGATAGTGGTGGTGGTAGTAGTAGTGGTAGTGGTGGCGGTGGTCTTTCGTAAAGGACATGGTGTGGTGAGCAAGGCTGCCTCGGTATATATAATATTGCGGATATTTACTGAGGAGATGAGGCGGAGATATCGAGTTTGAGGAGGAAATTAATTTTAAAGGAGAGGACAGAGACACCAAGAAATTTAAAAAGACTATGCAGGTTAATAATGAAGTAAGGAGGAAAAGATAACAATATATTATGTTATAGTAATCAGTGTTGTATAATGAAGAACGTTATATTACAAGTTGGATACTAAAACACACACACACACACACACTACAGGAGGATGGCACAGCAGCTCTGGCCACCTGACAGACAATAATGTTTGATGGCACAGCAGAATGTTTATTGCTGGCTGCTGCACTCTGGCTCTGTTTACTGCGCCATGTTACCAAATTTACCACGACATTGTACAGTAAACACCACGAGGGTATTTCTACACTAATGAAATCAGGAAGAATGCGGTGAACACTGCCATAACGCTATTTTGTTCTTTCATTTTGTTGTGGAAAATGTTCGGGCGAAAAGTACAAATGACAACACCGTTCATTATTTTATCACGCACCAATTCATTTATGAAACCGGGATGTAGGGAGGATAACACTCGATACGTGATTGGTGTATACTCTCTCTCTCTCTCATTAACATGGAACGTAACCATGAGTTGAATGTACAAGGATAGTGTTTATATCTCTCTCTCTCTCTCTCTCTCTCTCTCTCTGACACACACACACACACACACTATACTTACATGACCTTCTCACGGTTACGAACATTATAACTGCAGGAAATTTAGTTATTCACCGAAGCTTTCCGTGTGAGATGTGCCATAATTAGCACATCACACACCCTACAGTCACATCACACACCCTACAGTCACATCACAATCACCACTGTCGCAACACTACAGAGGAAAGAAGACGAGACGCCCTTTTGCTTGGGTACATAATCATAACGACTCATTAGAAACATCACCTAATATCCTTCAATCACTCTCCAAACCAGACGAATCACGGAGCTAAGAAGATAAATATTCCCAAGAGAGAGAAGAATACAAGAAGGAGGAAAACTTCACCACATAGTGTTTTTGAACCCACATGAGCGCCAATCACCTAACACTTTGCGGCGCTCAAGTTCCTGATGAAATATGTATGCTTTCTGGTAATCCATTTTCAAATTTGGCTTCAATGCTGGACGTATAAGACAGATGGTGTGGGTTTTATGTTTTATTTTTGAGGGGGGGGGGGGTCTATGAATTCATAAGTGTAAACCTCAGGAGAGCATTTACGTAGTTAGTATTCCATAGTTATTGTCTTGTTAGTATTCTTCAGGCAACTTTAGTCACAGTCTCTGGGGAGCGAGAGGATTCAAGGTACCTGTTAATTATGTTTATTTTGTTCAACCTTGACCTGAGGCAGATGGAGGGACAAGGTGAAGAGGAGGAGGAGGAGGATGAGAGTGATTGAGGTGAGACGGAGAGGAAAGATGATAGTAAAGAGAAGGGGGAAGAGACAGAGAAGGGGGGAGAGACAGAGAAGGGGGAAGAGTCGGAGAAGGGGGAGAGACAGAGAAGGGGGGAGAGACAGAGAGAGCATTAATTAAATCAACAATAATCATAAACTCTTCTTAATGGTAGATAAGGGAGTTTAGATCCTCAGAATGACAGTAAATAACAATAATATATTTGCTCTTGCTTTCATGATATCACCAACAAAATGAGGAGCTTACCTTATTATTCCCAATACCGTACTTGGTCAATATAGGAGACAGATGACGAATGTAACGTACATGTAAATTCAGGCGGCGTGGGAGAGGGAACAGCTGTTGTGGGTATTAAGAGCAACAACAAGGAGGCCACGTCAATTATTTCTCCATGTGACTGACGACATTTTGTCAGTCCTTGTGTAACTGAGGAACACGAGGCTGTTAACATGGTTGGCAGACATGTCAGTCGAGAGTTGACCCTGGCCAGGTCCTAACGGTGCCTCATTCACCTCAGGACACTGGCCGTCTCTCTGGCCCGGTTTGGGTAGTTACTCAGCATTCTGAGGTTGTCGGATGTCATTACGACCAAGTGGATGGCCAACTGAAGACCGACATAAGTCCCTCTCATCTGGTCATTAACCTCAAGAGAAGGTTCAAGGGCATTAACCATCTGGGTACGTCGGAGGTCCGGGCTGATCAAGACGTGGCCTTGACTCAGTTATTTACGAATGCTATTGACTATTTTGGAAGGTGTTGTTCCAGAATAGTGACACGAAACTAGCCCTCAATGAACTAACTTTCGTAATTACCTGGATACTATTTTCCCTCAGATGGATTAAATATCAGTATACCATCACTGACGGCTGGTCACACTTAACTCGGAGCTGTTTGAGGACAGATTAAGTCAGCCAGCGGGGAGGAGGGGCAGCAGCGGGTGAACATTTGTGGCGGCCGCTGAGGAATTTCATTATCACGTCTCCAGCATAAACACTGACAACTGACTGTGGCTTCTGGTGTATTACGGCCAGGTGGTGACCCTACACGGCCGTGCTGGTGACAGAAGGAGATATTATTAACAAAGACATACGAAGTTCTGCTAATGTATTATGTTGTAATGGACCAAAGATTATCACACATAGGTACATAATATTCTCTCATGATCATTGTTTCCTTCTCCAGCATCAATTAACCATAAACACTTAACCACATTCCGCCTCTTTTTTACAATTAACTCTCACATTATCTCTAGTTTCAGGTCAAGATCATTTTGGGGGTAAAAACTTGTGTACAGTTTTTGTTGTTTGGACCAATACCATTTTGGGTAATTACAAACTCTGGTTCACTAAATGCTTGTGTTGCCTCCTGTTGTGCTTTTGGAATCTGACTTTGCGAGAAAAAAATAGTTCTCTTCTAGGAGGCTATGTAATGTTTGTTTGTTTGTTTTTTGAGTTTGTTGGGGCTGGGTAATGTTTGTTTGTTTGTTTTTTGAGTTTGTTGGGGCTGAGTAATGTTTGTTTGTGTTAGAAAATGTACAATTATCATAAATAGTAAAAAAAATAAAAATAGTAGAGGTATAGTGACCAAGTGGATACAACACTCGCTTGATGTTCTAATGGTCGCTGGTTCGCATCTATTGTCACCTCGGTTTTCCCAGTTGTAAAATGAGCACTTACTTTTACAGTCGGGGAAGAGAAGGAAGTCGAGTGTAGTGCCGGTTACCATAGTGACTTATGTACTGAAGGCTAAGTACTGTATCCACGCTCACCTAACACACCGTCAAGGCTATGAGGCGTACTTTTATCTTCACGTGTAAACAGCAGTTCCTCACCTCTGTCTGGTTGTGGCGTATCTTACTTCCTTACCACTCACAACACCCAGTCCACTCACGACTCGCCACACCCAGTCCACTCACCACTCGTCACTCGCCACACCCAGTTTACTTACCATTCGTCACTCTCCACTCACTTGACACACCACTGATGTCACCTTCAAGATGGGTATAAATGTACACACACACACACGCACACACACACACACGGAATTACGGCAAGACGCAACTCACCTCACACACCACACACACCACACCACACCACACCACACCACTACACCACACCACACCCACACCACACCACACCACACCCACACCCACACCACACCACACCACACCACACCACACCTACAAGGGTAAGTCTCACTTCCCCCACTGCCGACGTTAATGACAAAACCAACACTACCATTAAGAGAGGATTATTCGCTTTAATTTGCAGTTAGAGCTCCATTAGTGACGGTCTTTGTGTCTGTCTGTCAGAGGAGTGTCCCCCCCATCACCCTCCCCCATCACCCTCCCCCCGCACGACCCAGCAGAGGACCTCAGTGTTGTCTTCTTGCCACTTGTCTTCACTTGTCTTCAATCTATATCTTTTTTGTTTGGTATCTTACACTGTGTCTTTTATCTTATCTATCTTATCTCGTCATTAAAGGTTCAGGAAATAAAAGAAAATGAATTGATCTTGAGTTTGGTGTTGTGATGTAATGATAAGGTTAGGTTAGTTTTTTTTTTTTAAAGTCTATATAACACTTGACTGAGCTGTACGGTCCACCTCATTCATCCTTGGGGCTGAATCACCTCTGGGTTGGACGCTCTGAACCCACAACCACAACCCTGTGAAGAATACATCCTTTCAGACTCAGTTCACATACTCCAGGTCAGACTCTATTAAACTTCGAACCTCTTCCTTCCGGGACAGTTAAGTATCAAAAGAATAGAGTAAAGAAGAATATATGAAAAAAAAAGGTCTCGAGAGATGAAGTTTCTAAAAAAAATAAAAATAGTGAAAAGACACAAGGTTGAAAATATACCGAGATGATCTGAACCTTTATGATGAATCGATACGTTGGTGCAGAAGGCTTATGGAGAGAGAGAGAGAGAGAGAGAGAGAGAGAGAGAGAGAGAGAGAGAGAGAGAGAGAGAGAGAGAGAGAGAGAGAGATGCTTTAGGATTCATCACGTAGGAGACACATTAAATCAATAACTGGAGTTGTTTGGTGTCTGGGGGACGTGTTAGTGGGGTAAGATAAATAACAGGATGATGTGATGGAACAATCGAAAAGGATCAAGTATGTTTGAAGAAAAGAAAATGAATCAGTTTCAAAATAGTCAAACATTGAGGAAAGAAGGATTTATTTTCTTCACTTAGTTGAGTCGAAGAGAGATGAGTTTATTACAGTATCTGACAAAGCTTGGAGTTTCAAGTTCAGACCATTGACAGACAGACAGACAGAGTGGTTAATGTCACTCAAGCCTCAAGTAGTCATGGTCGGTGATGCGGTTGGTTCAGTATTACCATAGAGCGAACTCTCCCTAATCGTCTTAACTACTCCCAAAGCTGATTCCACGCCTCAGAGTTATAGCCAAACAGCGTCCTCGATATACTATACTATAAATAGCTTTGTTTATGTGTGTTATAGGAACCAAAATATTAAATATATCAACAAAACTCACATAAAAATAAGATAAAATAAGAAAAAAAAAGACGAACACACACACACACACACACACACACACACACACACACACACACCAGAGATAAGGACGTGGGTCACAGCAACAGTTGTCCTGATAGGGATGCCTCGTGCTCACTGACCTGATAACACAGCGGAGGGATATGAAGGTCAGGGGGAGATATGACCTGGGAGATGTGGAGGTGGGGGCCAGGGAGGTGTGGAAGGGCAGTGTGGAGGGGAGACAGGGGAGGTGTGGAGAGGTGGCAGGGGAGGTGTGGAAGGGCAGTGTGGAGGGGAGACAGGGGAGGTGTGGAGAGGTGGCAGGGGAGGTGTGGAAGGGCAGTGTGGAGGGGAGACAGGGGAGGTGTGGGAGGTGGGGGCCAGGGGAGGGAAGGGCAGTGTGGAGGGGAGACAGGGGAGGTGTGGGAGAGGAGGCAGGGGAGGGCAGTGGAGGGAGACAGGGGAGGTGTGGAAGGGCCGTGGAGGGGAGACAGGGAGGTGTGGAAGGGAGGCAGGGAGGTGTGGAGGGGAGGCAGGGGAGGTGTGGAGGGGAGACAGGGGAGGTGTGGAGGGGAGGCAGGGAGGTGTGGAAGGGCGTTCGTGTGTCGTTCTTATTCTATTAACATGTTTGTATAGTTTGGGGGGTTTTATTAATACCAATATAATTTTCTTTAAGACGTAAGAAATTTTTATTTAAAAGATCACTCGTTATTCATTTTTTTTTCCTAAAACGATTTCCTCACTTGACTGATTTCACTCGTCCCATGAAACCCGATATAAATTCTTTCATATTTTCCTTTATTCAGTTCGGTTCTCTCTACCAATTACTGCAACAACAAACTCCTGTACTGAGAGATGGTCGGAGTCTTGTTGTTCGTTCTCCTCAATTTGTTAAAGATAATTGTCCCTGCGTTTCCCTTCCTCCTCCTCCACCTGTTTCTCCTCCTCCTCCTCTTCCTTCTCTTTCTCTTCTTCCTTCACCTCCTCTTCCCTTTTCTCCTCCTTGTTGCTAGTGGGTTTATCAAGTTACTCTTATCGTTCTATCTCCTTATCACTTATCTATTGAATCGCTATACTGTATAATCATTTTCTAGCGTCCGTCTATATAACAATTACCTCAGAGCTATATATATTAGGTAACACGTATAATTTCACCCCTGGTTGATAGCTCCATTTTATATGATTTATCGAAATGCAGTTCAGGAAAAAGTACAATTTCTGTCTCGTAATGCTAGCGTGAGTTATGTCTGGCGAGGGAGCACAAGCCGAAGTTAATAATTTTCTTTCTGTTGTAGGTAAAACTTACACGTTTGTTCCTGTGCGTAGAATCCTAATTAAATGCCTCTCCGCAGGTACTGTACACATATGAGGCTTCGAACTCCTTGAACGAACCTTCGAACTACTTATTGATTCTGATAGAGTTCCGTGACACTTTAGCTCCTGCCTATATAAGTAAGTGTCAGTGTACAGTACATGTGTGGAGAGCTTCATTGCTGTTCTTTTATGAACCTTTCAACGCCAAGATGAAAACAGATCAGTTCAGGTGATCCTCTGACAGCGACAACACTGGCTGACTCCTCCTACCAAGACTACACAAACTACATGTGAGTTTGATATTTCATTTATTTACCAACTTAAATTTTAACCAATTACTTCACTTTGACCTCTAGCATCGTTTAAAGGACAACACAGCAATTTTCTACAACTGTGTTAATAAATAATTGACCCAGGTGAGAATAATTCCACTGTATTTACATTTCAGAGACTACGGCCATCATTAACTATCATTACTAATTGTCGAATGTTAAAGAATGTTAAATGTTGATGATGAAGAAACATTTAACATTTAGTGTAATTTACTTTCCTTTATATATATTACACCATTAGTTAATATACGTGTTCGTTAATTAAATGGTAATGTGAAGATGTTTAAATTACGCTTCTTCACCTAAGATTCATGTTTCTCACCCACAACTCATGGTCATCTACGATGCCTAAAGTTCACGCTGTGTCAGTCGTGTTCACAGAGAGAGAGAGAGAGAGAGAGAGAGAGAGAGAGAGAGAGAGAGAGAGAGAGACCACAACAGAGTAAGGGAGGAACAGTAGCTGACTCAAACCCAAGTTTGCTCCCATCAGCATAATGATACACACCTCAACCCAGGACACACGCGGTTGAGGATCGTCGCTTCTCTTTTGTTTCTGTGATCTATTGTTTGTTTTTTCTGTTTTATTTTGTATTACATTAACATTTACTTTTAGCAGTTCATCTTGATATTATTTATGGTCTTAGTTAATTATTTCCTGCTTGTTATTATTTCCGTTTATTATTTATTTTAAAGTGTTAGTAAATAAATTTAATCACAAGTCTACTTTTTTGCCATTTTTATATATTATCTATCAAGGTTATATATGCATGAATATTAATTTTCAAAACCAATATTTATACATAAATATAATCACAGCTTGTTAATAAATCTTCTTTTCTCAGCATAAAGTTACAACCATAGTCTCTGTATTAGTGATAAACTATAAACGAGTAACATAATTCACAGCATTTATGGATAGTTTTACTTATAAGAGACATCCCTTCTATCTCTCTTATAACGCGACATCTCTCAGATCAGGAGTAAGAACACAGGAGAAGAACAACAGAGAGAAGTGTTTGTCTTGACGGAGTAGACAGCGAGAGCGTGACTTGGCACGGAAAAACTCTCTCAACACTAGGATGGGTTGGATGGCTTCCTCAATAGCCCATCGGAAGTCAGTGACACCATCTCCTCCACCAGCAACAAAAAAAAACCTTGGGATCTGAAAAAATAATGAGTTATTATCCTTAAGTGTCTCTCCAGTACGCAGCTACACTATCAAGAGGCTGTCGACGTAACCATTGAGGGCTAACACTCCCTGACCCACTAAGAAGAGTAAACAAAGGCTGGTAGTGGAATCAGTGAAGTCAGTACTACCATCAAAGTCTTCTGTATCTCTAGCTTCAGTCCTCTTCAGATTAATTGCTTCCTGATTACACAACCTGGATTTAATTAGAATGTTCTATGGCTCATTTGGACAGGTGGGAATGTGTTGGTTAAGGAAACACAGATAATATTTTGAAACTCGTCCGGTTGTGGTTCCTTTGTTACCCTTAACGTATTATTACTACGGCTCCATACTTCTGATTCGATATATTAAATAAGTCTACATACAGTTTCCTTTGTACAACAGCTATACAAACATAAACACAGTCAAGCAAATCACATCAGTGTACTTCGCACATTTAAGCTTCGTTAAGTAATATTAAAATAAAGTCTATGTGTGTGTGACTTAATTTTATGTAAACAATATTTTGACTTCCAGGTAAGAAACTGAATTTTAAGGAAACTTTGTAAACCTTTCAATTCACTGGAAAATTTTGGTTGTGGGAGCATCTTGATAAAGTTTGTATCCGCTGAATGGAGTAAGTTCTTACCCCGTCCTGATACTTTGTGATGGATTACTGGGCCGGGAAGGAAGAGGCTTGTTTGGAAGTTTGAGTCATTTTTACCGACACTTTTATCTGGGGAGTCAATACCTGGAGACTTTATACCCGGGGGTCCAGAGGCTGGCTATGAGGTGGTCTTTCTGACAAGGTGTTGAGAGGCTGGGTCCAGGAAGTCGGGAGCGGAAGGGTCAACAAATAGTAATGTCAAGTGGGAAAGGGCAGAGTTCAGGTAATGTGACTATGATTGCAAGTCTTCCTCAGTTTCTAATGGATATAGTTATTAAAGTTTCGGGGCATTATCACTCACCAGAGCTTGGTCTATATATTGTTAGGGGAGGATAACTGAAGTAAAGGAATATTAAAAGTGTTGGGACTGATCCTGAGGAGCATCACGGACAGGAAGGTAGTGGATGGTGTTCCTTGTAAGTCACACATCAGTGCTGCCTCACCAGAGACAACGCTTAATGGAGACTCTGCCTCACGCTTGACAGACACACGTGCAGTATTGTACACTTTAGTGAGATTCAGACTGAATATCCTCCACTTTAGTTAATATGTGTCTCGTCTGCAACATGCTGCTTTCACCTTTCATGAAAACAAGAACGTAGATATTGCAACTAACTCCCGAACGCTGGATATTTGATGCCCTGACACCAACCGCCATTTTCTGAAATACACAAATAAAGACTATCACTTAATATTAAACAATCATATTACTAGTCCAGCCGTGAAGTAGGGCGACGGTTCTGGGTCTGTTGCGTCTACTGCAAGGCAGACATTGTTACTTTATCATACAAGACACAGGACACCAAACAGGGGTCTTACGGGGTGTGGCTCCGTTGGTTTATTTTCCTGATACTCGGATGAAATATTTCTGCTGAACTGTCGACTGTGAGACGAATATAGCAACAGTGTTTGAGTGTGTTGGCATTTCTGGTACTGGACAACTCGTCTGTGTACGTGTGTATGTTTATTTAAATATGTGTAGGTTTGTAAACTTGTGTACGTGTCCAGCGAGCTACTGCCTCCACTTTAACAGCGTATATATGCCTTCACTGGACTGTTTCTATACATATCCTAATCAATACTCACTCTGGGTCACCCCTCACTAGGCTTTAAGTTTTAACTGTGGTATTAACTATTAAATCCACTTAAGTCTGATGCATATATAATGTACAGTTCAGTTCTCCATTTAATAATGCAGAAAATGAAATAATTTATGAGCTAAAATGATGACTTAGTGTACAAAAGGTGTAAGACTGTCTCAAGTAAATACCATAACTATAGATTTATATCATCAAGGTCACATTATTCGTCTCATTACGACAACAATACTGTACCTTACCTGTTCCACTCCCCAAAGCCATTCATTGGGTTAACTACTTCTGAAAATATTTGCATTTATTAAATTCAATGATGCCTTTACTTGTCTCTAATTGGTTCAGTTTAGTGTAATATTTTTTTTATGAATGAACAACAATGATGATATAACTGTTTTTCTAGTTCGTATTAACATAAGAGTCTTGGGTCAATAATGATATTACTGTTTGAGTAATGTTCCTGAATGTAGTGTTTGTTTGTTACTTAAATAAACAAATCTTTCTGGCAAGTGGTACTACCAGCATCAACACACAAACAAATGTAATCTTATGTGACAGAGCTATGAATGATAATTGTATCTTATTGTAATACTCTTACTAGTTTACTAAGAGCGACAACATTCCTGCTTTAGGCTGTAACATAAATCATATATTTGGAGGATAAGCGACAGTAACCATTATTTATTGCCACTTTACCACCGAACTTCTGTTATTTATCTTTATTTGTTTAATCAAGCGGACGGTCGTGGACACTGTCAGACCTAATGACAATGTTGCCATAAAAGCAGATGACCTTCGGGATGAATGACCTCATTACTGAACACCGCACAAATATTCTGGGATTAGTTGGTACTGCCCGTGACACCTCCTCCCATGGTGACACTTGTAAATTAAATTACCTCCCACAGTGCCTCCGTCAGTACCTCCGTCAGTACCTCCCACAGTGCCTCCGTCTGTACCTCCGTCAGTACCTCCGTCAGTACCTCCCACAGTACCTCCGTCAGTACCTCCGTCAGTACCTCCGTCAGCGCCTCCATCAGTACCTCCGTCGCCTCCGTCAGTACCTCCCACGCCTTCAGTCCCACAGTACCTCCGTCAGTACCTCCGTCAGTACCTCCCACAGTGCCTCCGTCAGTACCTCCGTCAGTACCTCCGTTAGTACCTCCCACAGTACCTCCGTTAGTACCTCCCACAGTACCTCCGTCAGTGCCTCCGTCAGTCCTAAAGTTAAGAGGTTATTCGTTTCTATACGTTGTCCCTGATGCTATAGAGAAATATGATCTTTAGTTTCCTATTTAGTTTAACAGATCCACGTAACTATAACAATACATCATGTTTGGTTTAGTAAATTATGGGTGACTATCAATACCTGTCTGCCGTATTTGTTACCTGTGTTTGTTTAATGTGTGAGTGAAAATGTATATTTACGTTTATGTCTGTCACTCACGAGCTACAAACTTTGCACCAACTATCACTCGCACTTGTGGATTTTTCATGAAGTGTAGCGAACAACTTTTAGTTCTGCAGCATTTTCAATTTGTCTTCAGAAACATAAAATGTCGAGTGTTGGAAAAAAAAATGTTTTGGGTCTCTTCTGTCGTGTTTTGGCCTTTTATATTCTATTTGTAAAAGAATGGACGCTACCTGACCCCACCTACCCCCTCCAGGGCCAACAGTGGTCAGTGTCACAGTACTTCGACAACAATAACAACAATGGAAAATGTTCCCCGCCACCAGCCCCGACGTTCTCTGTTGAGCCTCGGCAATACACCGATAGCGAGAAAAAATTTAAATTACATTGAATTGCTAAAAACTTCGTTCCACATCCAACGTTTGGGGATTTTTCAGTTCTTGTTTCGCGTTTCATTTCCTCTGTCTCCCTTCGTATCACCTTTCTTTTTCTCTGTGTATGATAGAGAGACTGTTATCATGTATTAAATGTGGGTATATCGGAAGACAGACATTTACATAAGACTTTTTATATGCATACGTTAAAATCATGTATATTCTTATAACTCCCTTATAAGGTAAATCTTTCTTAGTCAACTGATCTCTTAACCTGCCTGAAATACCTTTAGAAAGTGGATTTTCAGCAGCTGTTTCGTCGTGTTAAAACTTTAGTCCAGGATCTTGTGTCAGGTAATGGATTGATCAAATGAGAGACAACCTTTGAGGTGAGTCATAGCCCGACGCTACACCTCAGGTAAAGGCTTTGCTTAATCTGGGAGTGTCCGCCTCTCCTCTCCGCAGTATTCCTGAACTTTACTATATTTTTTAGTAATAAATCTCCTAATATACTGTACAATAAGTGACGGAGTTTAAGTGACCGCTCATGTATTTTTTATCGTGTGTAATTGACTCAAAATTTATGATGATTGTTCCCATAAACTAAGGATTAGAAGCTACGGGATTGGGTTGAGAGGAGTATGGTTGTCAGTGGAGGTAGTTGACGACTGAATATATCAATAACATTACACGAATAGACTTCAAAGTAGAATGTGCAGTGACAAAAGCTACCTTATCAGTGACAGTAAACATCTCCATAACTATGACTGGCTTTTCCCTTACATATACCACAGCTTTATGTAACTGTCCCCGTGACCTTACTCTCACACAATTAAGGTTTACGGAGATTCAAGGCTTTGATCTCAGACGTGTTCGCGGCGTCAGAGGTGGGATTCAGAATATCAATGAACTTGACCACCACAAGCCAGGCAATGTTACCACAGTTTTCCTCATAGATATTCAGGACGGTGGCTGTAAACCATTTGGTGAGGTGGAGCTGTCAGGTCAGGAGGGGATGGGCGGAGTTGAGACGGAAAGGGGAAGAAAGAGAGAGACAGTTAAAGGGAATTATGGTGACTGAAGGCCGTTCTTTACCAGGTAGAGTCGGTGCTGAGTAAGGGATATTGTGTGTGTGAGAGAGAGAGAGAGAGCTAGAGCGAGAGATAGAGAGATAAAGAGAGAGAGAGAGAGAGAGCTATAGCAAGAGAGAGAGAGAGAGAGAGGGACGCGTCTGGCCGCTGGAGTTTGCGTTATGGACAGTCATTAGGAAGTTACCGGCAATCCTTCAGTCCACTTAAACTTCCTCCATCTCTCCTAAGCTTCCTACTCAGATTCTTCATCCTTTAAATTACCTTTTACCTGATATCCTGTGTTATCCTTCCTTCCAGGCTCCTTCCACACAGGTAATCAATTAGATGGAACCGAATAAGATGATGATGGTCAGTGAAAATAACAGAAAATGGTGATGGAGTAAGGGTGAATGATTTGGGTACAGGTAATGAAAGGAAAAATTATGCGTAAACCAATAGGGAAGACTCATCTGGCCTTTACGTGTGATTACTAGAGACTGAGACCACCAACCCGCTCGCGTGAGAGAAATGACACAATAACACGGAAAGTCCAGCCATCAGCCAAGCTCATTACCTCTTGGTCCTAGACTCACGTTTATGCGGAGATAATAAAGAAAGTTTTTTGGGTATAATCATCTCCTCCACTTCTCTACCCTTTCATTCCTCTTTCTCCAGGTATCTTTCTCTTCTTCCCTCTTCTCTCTTCATCCCTCTCCTCTCTTCATCCCCTATCACACGAATAAAATTTAGCTAATATTCGTTTAGGTTAAGTTAAGTTAGGTTAGGTTAGGTTCGGTTCGGTTCGGTTCGGTTCGGCTCTGTTATCTGTGAAAATATTCCTGTATACTGTTACGAACCACGCCACCAATTGTCATGATCTACCTACCCAGCACTACGAACCACGCCATCTATTGTCCTGATCTACCTACCCAGCACCACGAGCAACGCCATCTAGGGACGAAACCCGAGTATGATTACTCTTAGTTACCAGTCCGGGGTTTCCCTTCTCCATATCCTGGTTGTTGCGTCACCTCCTCAAAGTCTTCTTTGTCAGCTCGAGTTCGAGGAGAGTTCACTACACTCTGGGAAGTGACCACAGGATCACCTATTCTGGAAACCTACGGCACAGTGACTACCTACCGTCTTCTACAATACTCAGCCTTACTCGTCAGCCATCTCAGCTCCGCACTTAAGTATTTGTAATCTTGTATTGCCTCCCCCACCTCCACCTTGCTTCAAATTATTGTATGGTGTATAAATATGTACATACTGTTAATGTTTAGGTTAAGTATGGTTAAGGGTAAATTATAGAACGCTGAATATTTTGTTAAGGAATTTATGGTACTTTATTATACACAACAAAAACTCGCATCCTTTGTCTACCCTTTTATAGTCCGATTGTCTTTGTTTTTTTATTGTTGTTGCCTGTTGGGATCTGGGTAGACTTTTAACTATATTCTAAATCCCCAACTCGTAACAATGCCTAATATGATGAACTACATGATCGCCTATGGCCAGTCAGAGGTTTAAAAAAAGATACATAGAAGTTATCGATATTAGACAATAGTAATAGTAAGTCCAATATTCCAACCACCATTCACTGAACAACTCTAAGCGTGTAATCTAGTCAAGCGTATTAACTGACCTGATGTAGTCACGGTTACGCTTTCAGTATAATTAATCTCGTTTCATTATTCATCGGTCTAAGTTGGGAAGATGATGGTTTCATAGACTCTACTGGTCATCTCTTACAGTCACTCCCAAGCTGTAGTTTCAGTGGTGTTGGTGAGAGATTGTGTGTATGGG
The DNA here is from genome assembly GCF_018991925.1 of Homarus americanus. NCBI lineage: Eukaryota > Metazoa > Arthropoda > Malacostraca > Decapoda > Nephropidae > Homarus > Homarus americanus. Next base: position 1,080,770 of record NW_024736328.1, read on the forward strand.
GGAGGGAAGGGCAAAAAGATATTTCATCCCCGTCAAGTCAGTCAATATATCCTGCCGCCCCCCTCCCCAACAAGTGTGGTGATAACGATGACAAACGACGATGACCTCACCAAGCTGGGTCAACACCTTCGAGAATTTGAAGTTTTTTTTTCAGTAATAAGTTGAAATAACCCCCCAAACTATGAATTTAGTTCCGTGACAAGCATAGATCCGCCACGAATTAACACACACACACACACACACACACACACACACACACACACAGAAGAGCGTCATGAATCACTGAGCCACACTAAGAACTTCTCAGAAACTGGTCATTGTGTTGGTAAAATTTTTGACAGTATTGTTGTGTTAGTTTCAATAGAGTAAAGTTGTGATGCAGTACTTCATGTTGATGTGTGTTGGCTCAGCGGGGGTGTCTAGTGGTCTGCAGGGAGAACAGAGAGGAAACTTTTGTACGGGAAATTTTTACTTTTTTGTTGACTTTACCCTTAATGTCAATAACAGTCACAGAAAGAGTTGAACTATGAGGAGGAAAAAAGTCGCTGTTGAGCATTTAATATGGACTTAGTGGGAACTTAACCTAACCTAACACACAAATAATAGTCACTGATAATTCTGTTCCTTCGTCGTACGCTTTTGTGGAATGTTCATTTTTTTTTTAGGTTGTGTTCCCATTGGATGCTATACAAATCTTCCTCATAATCACACACAAGCTTAATACCTCTACCATTCTTCACTGTCTCCAATGAAATAAAATTAACAAATAGAGACGTGAAATAAACCAAAAATAAATGAGATGAGGTAAACTGATTTTAGTCATAGATAAACAGGTCATTAAGCATTGATTTTTTTCATACTAAAACATAACAACTCACTGCAGGGAAACTAAGAGCAGTAAATGATAGAGTGAAGTCTCGTGGCAGATCAAGGCTCAGGGTTTTGTTGTACACTAATGAAAAGTCAACAAGACTCTTCCATACAACGAGAGTGGGAGGAGCGTGTCAATGTTGTCTTGTATGGAGAGGAAGGTAGCGTCCTCACCCACCCTTCATGATAGTCACGGAGGTACTGGTTGACGAGGCACTAGACAGCCGCTGTGTTCTTTGGAGGGTGAGTTGGAGGCTGGAGGCAAGGTTGACATTCTCACGCTCCTTCTTATCTCAACAGCTGGAGGGGGATTATTCTCTTTCTCTCACTCACAACCTTTCCTTTCCTCAACAGTAGGGGTGAAGGTACTGTCCCACTCACTCCCCCCTCATCCCCTCTTTCTTAAAATAACCAAGGTGACGACAAGTGACCTTCACCACTACCTTACTACCTACTGTGACTGGATAAGATCTTCCCCCACATCAAAATTTCACCACAGTTACATACACGTCTACCAAGTGACTCCAGTATACAAATTCCCTATCCAGATTTTGCTGTATATTTTTTATTCGTATGTTTGTGGTGAAGAATAAATCCTGGAATATTTATGAAATGTAGTGATATATTTCTAGTTATGTTCAGTCAGCTTAATGCTCCCTTATCCTGAACTGACTGGTGGATATCTTACTCGTGGTAGGAATTTTTGTTCTTCACATGTAGCTTCACAGAGGTAACGATAGATTCTTGGATTCTTTTTTTTTTATTTATACAGGTTATCCAACAGTTATCTTATTTTGTGATATATTAATGTAAAGGATTATAATAGCAGCATTAGTGTCACGTGGTGTGTTCCTGTGTTAGTGTGTTAAATAAACACCTTGGTTATATGTTAATGTGTGACTGATGTATTGATCGTGTTAATATGCAAGTGTAGTTATGTGTTAACGTGTGAGTGTAGTGTGTTGGTTAGGTGTTAAGGCTTGAATGTAATATCACTAGCGTAAACGAATACGTAAATAGGAGTGGTGCTGTGTGATGTTGGTAGTAGAGAGAGAGAGAGAGAGAGAGAGAGAGGGAGGGAGGTGGAGGGAGGGGGAGAGGTGGGAGGGGGGAGAGCAATATTGCCTACCAAATACACTCACTCAGTCATTTTATTTTTTATGAGCAAACATTGAGGTAAAAATCTGAAGAAAAAAAAGTTGTTAATTTTTTGTCTGACTCGGTGAGCTGGCGTGGATGTGTTGGTGTCGTAACCATGGGTGAGGGATGACAGCTTGCCGCCACGGGCCATTGACACACGACCTTTCATAAAGTGAACAGTAAATCACCAACAGAGTGAACCTGACAACCAAACACCATTACTTGTGGGGCGTGGTAGTTAGAGTACACACACACACACACACAGCCATCATGATATACTGGTTGAGGTCAGTACTGCTTTCTCATCGTGGCCTCATGAATCTTACGTGACAATGATGTGCAATTTTCTAGTCCTGGTGAAATAGCCAATGCCCTGGTGATGACCCATGGCCCTGGTGGCGACCCATGGCCCTGGTGATGACCCTTGACCCATGGCCCTGGATATGACCTGTGTCCCTGATGGCGACCCATGGCCCCGGTGATGATCCATGGCTCTGGTGATGACCCATGGCCTTGGTGGCGACCCATGGCCCTGATGAAGCCTTATAAACTAAACCTCTTTGTTGTGGAGGTAACGAGGCCGCTGTAAACCCACATACACGTCAGGTCCTAAACTTGTGGTGAAAATTATGATGTTTTGAGGATTTTTAAACTTTTAAAATAATGTTGCTAAAAAGAATAGGAAACACAACAAGACTTTTCACAAATAAATAAAAAATAAATAAATAATGGCTTAATATTAACTCGGATATTATTATTATTTTATTCAGGCATGAGGGAAGTTACAAGAAAAATATAGACAATTATGAAAGGATTTGCATTCATTCAGCAGACTCATTAATATTACTAATTACTGCTCTCTTAATGACAATATGTACAGGTATACTAATGCCTCATCAGCCAACTTAATTAATAAATACATATATAGTAAGAAATGGTTTATAGTTTATATAGATACTGAAATTATGTAATAAAACACACACACACACACACACACACACACACGAGGATCTCTCTCAGAAATAATCAGTAAAGAAACAGTAAACAAAGGAACATGGATTTCAGATTATGGAAAAGATTTCTCGAAGGAAATCTTTTTCTGTAAGATATTTTTACCCTGTGAAAGGAAAAATGAATAATGGATATTATTATTAGAACAAAACAAACACACACACACACACACACACACACACACACACGCACAGACACACACACACATGTCTATCGTGTTAGCTCGTGCTGGTGATGTGAAAGAGATTAGAAAATACTAAAGTGACTAACAAACTTTCAGAAGCCATACAGGTGCTAATGATCTTCACAGGTGCTAATGATCTTCACAGGTGCTAATGATCTTCACAGGTGCTAATGAGCTTCAAGACCCTTAATTATTATGAGTTTAGAAGAAGTTATGAAGTTGGGGAGATAAGGTGGAAGGAGGAAGAGTATGGCATTAGTTAAGAGGCATCAGGGTGTCTCCTTTCTTTAAGAGGGGATTAATGTTTTGATAAAGAATCGAAATAACAAAATCCAAATCTATGAAACTAATGGAGTCTGTCTTTCGTTACAATATCTACTGTATTATAGAGAAAATGTAAAATTCTCAGTAATTAAATTATTTTCTGTACTATACCTTCAGCCATACACATTTATTCCAACAGTTTATATATACATTATCTATATCTTCAGTCATATACATTATTTCATCAGTTTATATAGATATTTATTGTATTAGCAATCGTATAGAAATAATGTATACACCTGTTTGACATTACCTGTAAAATGACGGTCACTTAATTTATTTCCGGAAGCTTGGTGTTATAATTAGGAAGTGTGGCTTAAGTGAATATGGATGACGTGGATTGTGGCAGTCAAATAGTAATTAAAAACTAATCTGTCTTTGGCAGGAGGTTCTCGTATCTGATGATGATGATGAAGTAGCGAGTGGTGATGATAGTGAAGCAAGCACGTATACACACACACACACACACACACACACACACACACACACACACACCGTCCATTTGGTTAATATTGTATCCCTAAATAATTTCTTTAAGCTTCTCTTACATTTACGGCTATGATTAAACACGAGTGATTTTATTAACTGATTCTATTAATGAGATACCATAAGTAAATCACATTATAATGCTTCGTATTATTATACCTGGTCTATAGGTAATAGTTCTATACCTGTGATATATACCTGAGTTTCACCTTTATATAACTGTGTGTTACTGCTGGGTATACGAGATTGTCGACAGTGTGAGAATAGTTAAGTCATATGTGTAAATGGTGATCACTAGAACTGTTTTTCCACCAAATCGACTCAGATGATTACTCTCTTTGTCATCTTGTGCAGCGAAAACTTCCCTCCGTCTTTAACTTCGATTTTCTGGGAAAGTCTCTGGTTGTAGCATTAGTGGAGGAAATTCTGTTGGATTATTTATGATTAGTTTTTGGTCTTTTAACGGTGAATGTTTTATTATCTCAATATACCGTAGTCAGAATAGTTTAGCGATATGAACATACCATTAATCTGTTGAAATATTACTGATGTTTTGTTTACGGTATGGTATGGAGAGGGAGGGTGTATATTAAACTCTTTCTCTCTCTCTCTCTCTCTCTCTCTCTCTCTCTCTCTCTCAAGCAGTCGAACCACAGCCTCCAGGTGCGCGGATACTCGATTATGCAAATACTGAAACATCTTTTGTGCCTTGAGAAGATTACACAGTGTGCGGGACTGAGGGGAAAATAACGCGGGAGAGAAAACAAAAACTAATCTTGTAGAGCGAGAAGATTTAACTTTGGTTGGTTATAAACTGTTTACAAAATGTTAGAGACCCGGTAAACCTTCCGTGCCAAGATCGAGGTTGAGGCCCATAAGCAGAGCAGTTCTCCGGAGTGTACAGGACCACTATTGCCTTAAGCATAGACATTACGGGAACACAGGAGTCACAGCAACTAAGAACTACAACTTGTCATGATCTTTAAATAATACAAGAGGTTGATAGACGTCCTATAGCTCAGAATGTTTGGGAGAGTATGAGGAATGTTGGGTTGAGAATGTCCATGAAGAGGAGCTGAGAACGATCTTGTGGGGTCAGCTGAGAATATCCTTGTGGGGTCAGCTGAGAACGATCTTGTGGGGTCAGCTGAGAATATCCTTGTGGGGTCAGCTGAGAATGATCTTGTGGGGTCAGCTGAGAATATCCTTGTGGGGTCAGCTGAGAACGATCTTGTGGGGTCAGCTGAGAATATCCTTGTGGGGTCATCATGAACAAAAGGATCAGTGGGACAGAGACTATCAGGTTATTTCCCTCACTTCTGGTCACCGTCGCCTGGTGCTGACAGGTTGAGTGCTGTTGACTGACGTAGAACACAGTACCAGCCTTATGCGTGTCTCTCTCTGACGAAGTAGAAATTACAACATATTTGTTTTTTTTTCACAATTGATGGACAGTTACTAGACAGTGACAGGTAAAATGACTTCCAAAATTTTAAGTGATACAATAAACTTTGGGAAATTAAATAGAAAGTGTCATGGGTGCCAACGAACACAGGTGCCAGGGGTGCTAACATAACCAAGTATACAAGTGCCAGTGGTACCAACATAACCATGGACTTCATTTTGTGGTTCACTTATTTTTATTCTTGTCAATATTTTTTTCTCTCTTTTTATCAACCACAACGAAAAACAAACGGAACTCTATTTCGGTAAATTTATGGTGGTGGTGGTGGTGGTGGTGGTCGTGGTTGCCTCCAGATAATATTCTTGCGTGTTAGTGTAGCGCCCTCGCCTGTGTCCCGCCCACCACTATCCCCCAATAACATTCCTTCATGCCACAAATTTTGGAAGTTACTCTCTCCTGTAGTTTCAGATCTGCCACACACTGACCAGAAGGCACTCGAGGAACATACTCTACATCAACACACGACGTATGCTGAGTGGATGACGTGTGTGGTGGAGTGCGTCAGGTTAGCCAAGTGTACGTGAAATATCCGTCACAGTATTGGACTCTGACAAGGCCTGACATCTTCAACTTCCACTGTTATGGTCGACTTAACACAGGACCAAGATGTTACACTCGACCATTCCTGGAACAAAGTAAGTTGACATCGTCGTTCTGTGGTAAATGATAGATGCACACGGGGGGTAATTGACTCGTTGGTAGGAGTACGAGAGACATACACACAGTTACTCTGAGCCTCACATTACCTCAAGATGGAGTTAAATAAAGAAATGTGTGTTGGTGCTACAGCAAGAGTCCAACACAGCTACACACACACTACTCTCTTTGTAATAAGCAAGTCTCCTACTACTTCCTCGTCTCCCCCTCACTCCGGTCTTAATGGGTTCCATGTTTGGGGACCTGGAGGGGGAGAGCCCACGATGAGGTCATGAAGAAAATTACTCCTTAGGAACCTGAGTGTCATAGGTTGTGTACGAGGGGCGTCTTGAAGGAGCTACTGAAGACTTGTGGAACCAATAAACACATACAGAGTCATGGGAGGACATTTACAGATATAAACAACTATTTATGATAAGAAATAATATGCCGTTGCCTCTCACTTAACATATTTATGAGATATTAACTGGCATTTGGATGGCTACTATAACCGATTAAGTAGTCAAAATCCTACACGTTAGAGTAAAAAAATCATGTGGCCAAGAGAGCCTCCATAAGCTGCTCCCGATAAACTGGTACACACTCGGTTGGATTTATCATACTCAACAGCACCAGTGTCTAGCCCAGCGTGATGTTAGCTTACTAGGTATCTACTTTCTTGATTATAGTAAAACTTGTATTTATCTTATTTACTAAAGGCTTAACTACCCAGGTATTGCCCACATAACACTCCACTATATGTATTATATATTCCCCTGCTACACCAGTGAGCTATACTGTATATAACGACAAAACAAATAGACACCAGGTTCATGATGCAGAGGGAAGTAAGACGCCAAGGCAGGAGGACGGGGCAGGACAAAGGGGGACACACAGGTCTCGAGGGACGCTGGCAAGGAAGTTGGGCCACAAAGCTTACGTGTTCAAAGTTAAGATTTAACTTTCCCCAGGAGTGATTTTCAGGGGATCTGTCCAATACAATTGCTTTTGTCCCTAAGGAAATGTGGCTCTAGAATCCTATGGTCCTGAAAAGATGTATCCTTGAAGAGGTGTGGCACTGATGAGGTGTGGCACTGGTGAGGTGTAGTACTGATGAGGTGTGGCGCTTAGGAGGTGTGACACTAAAGAAGAGACGTAACCTTAAATTACACGAAATGACAGGACAGAGGACGACCCTGTAATGAGGTATCTGTATTCTAAGATTCTGAAGTGCTGTAGCTGTAACGTTATCCTAATATGCTTGTTATTGATGTTGATGTTATAATGTATTTCTGGAGTTTTAAGAACTAGGATAATTAACCTCGTTTAGATTAGTATATCCACTAACCATCAACAATTAAGACATATACAACTCTCACTGGGGTTATTTTTGTATATTATATTTTAGGCAATTAATAATACAACATTGACTTACTTCTGTTTTTTTCCTATTTATCGAGAAAACTACATATAAGGAAGGTTGATGTATAAGAGAAGGGACAAATATAGACGGTGGACATTACCTTACCTCCTCAAGGGATAACGGGCCACCAGATCATTACACTTTAGTACATCTCGATTTTCTTGGGGATATCACCCACTGGAACATATCTCACGTGTGTCGTCTGCAGTAGTTCCCTCTTTGATTGGTTCGTATCTGCCCTCTCTTTTTCCCCTCATCCTTCCCTCACTAACTGGTCATCTCGCCTTGACCCTCTTAATAATAAACAACACTGGACGAAGGGGCCCGGGGAAGACGTACGGTAGTGAGCGGATCATGGAGCCCTTAGTCCACATGGTATACAAGCTGGAGCACTCTTCCTCCTCCTACTGCCGCTCCTCCTCCTCCTCCTCCTCCCACTGCCGCTCCTCCTCCTCCTCCTCCTACTACTGCCGCTTCTCTTCCTGCTACTGCCGCTCCTACTCCTCCTACTGCCGCTCCTCATCCTCCTACTGCCGCTCCTCCTCCTCCTACTGCCGCTCCTGCTCCTCCTCCTCTTGCCGCTGTTGCTGCTCTTTGATGCTTCTTTTTTTTGATGCTAGAGGTGTAGTGGACATGAGGTGTAGTGGACATGAGGTGTAGTGGACATGAGGTGTAGTGGACATGAGGTGTAGTGGACATGAGGTGTAGTGGACATGAGGTGTAGTGGACATGAGGTGTAGTGGACATGAGGTGTAGTGGACATGACGTTTCTCGTTTTGTTTCCCAATGATTTGATTAATGAACAAATCTGCCAATAAAATTCTCAATGTTTCACCTCAGAATTTAAATAATACATGGAAGAGACGGACCCTTCCAGCTCCTCTATTAAAAGCTTCAATCACTATTTCTGATTTTATATTTACAAAGTTGTGTCGAATATTGTCATTTTCATAACTCGGGAGGATGAAACAAGCTTGCTCCATATTGTGTTTTGTTTGTGTGATGGAAACTTCTATTTTACAAAGTCTTTATGAGAATATCTATTGAGTGTCGGCTGCATTTTTATACCTATTTTTGTGAAAATGTTGTGTAAATATTGTATAAATATTGTGGAAAGGTTGTGTAAAAATGTGTAAATATTGTGAAAATGTTGTGTAAAAATGTGTAAATATTGTGAAAATGTTGTGTAAATAACTATCAAGGAACGTCAGGTGGACTTAATTTGACCGAATGACCTTTTTTTTTCCTCTTAGCACCAGACTAGTAGTTGGTGTTCACTGGTGACCTGCATCTGGTATTGCTATTAATAATAAAGACGACCAACTGCGCCACCTGCAGCTTGGCTTGACCCGGCTGCTGCATAGACCCACCACAAGTTCATATTACCCAAACTTTTCTCCCATAAAATGAGTTTCTCGACTTTTAGTGTTGTTTGAAGTGTAATATACAGGGTGTCCACAAATGATTACCCTAAAAACAGTGGTAGAAGAAGGTTTAATCAGGGTAATCATTTATAGACACTCTGTATATATCTGTTGGAGTGATTTAGTTGTGTTGGTTATGATCTAACATACAGTGTGGGTTATATCAGAAGACCCTAGCAGATTAAGTTTACATCTCTCTGCTTCCATTGATCTATCGTGTTGATCCTCAAAGCTACAGGTCAGAGTGGAATCTCGTAACAGCCTTTATATAATACTTCAGTCAATTTCATCCGATTGTCAGTAATTAAAGTTGTATTCCCAGGACAGAATTACCTGACACGTTTTGTGGAGAGTGGAATTTTTGGCAACAAGTGCTATTTAATGGTGTGTGTGTGTGTGTGTGTGTGTGTGTGTGTGTGTGTAAAGCTTGTGTGTGTGTGAGGTGTGTGTGTGTGTGTGTGTGTGTGTGTGTGTGTGTATTTATTCCTTATTGTTCTTTCCTATTAATACTGCGTCGTGGAAATTAATCCATGTATCTCACTCGTTCTGTGGTGCAATTTTCTGGTATTTTATTCACGGGAAATATCTCAAATTCTTTTTTTTATATTTGTTTCAATACGTAGAATATTAATCTAAAGCAAACACAAAATGTGAACGATTTCCCCTATTCAATGTCATTCATACAGTATATATTGTTAATAGACTGTAGCCTGAATTAAAATGAAATGACGTTCTAAAATAAAAAATAAATAAAAAAAAGGAAATCGATGAAAACTAATGTCTTTTTCATTTACCATATTGCATAAGATTATTGATTTCTATATGACAGGTGGGGGATTAAATTACAATTACTGTTGTCTACTATGATTGAACATGATCGTACTGATGGCTGATGCAGGACCTGGCGTGTTGTATAGAAGGGAGTGGCTATAAATGGGTTACATTACACATGACGACGAGATGGAGGGGGTTATTAATGTGTATTCCGGCTGTGTGTGTGTGTGTGTGTGTGTGTGTGTGTGTGTGTGTGTATCAGCTAACCTACATTCCGTATACGTGTGTCTTCGAAATTCCAATCATCAGAGGTAAATATTGGTCCTCTTTACTCGGGCATGTTATCACCTGCGTTCAATATTCTCTTCGTTCTGAGCGAGGGACAAGAAATTCCAGACAGGTACGTTGTTACCTTAGGTCATACCTCATTAACCTGTTACATGTTTACTTCTCTCATTCATCTTTGTGATTTTCTCTCCCTCATCTCACTATCCCTCTATCTAGACATCTTCCGTGTTAGTTTGTCATTATAAAGTACAGTCCACATCTACCCTACCAGTCTTGCAACAAACAATTCCTACACCACACACACCGAACGTGCTCATAAATCTTACACCTCTTCCCCCAACCATTACCTGAGTGCATCCCAAGAGAAGCAACATTTTCCTTCGCCTCCTCCACCCAACGGGATAATATTTACTTGCGTGCATATACTGAGGTGATTAAAATAAAATAAGGGATTGTGTTCTTTTGCAACTCTCACACCTGCTACAGTCATTAGCTGGTTGACTAAAATTATTATGACATGTCTGGTTGAAGTTGAAATAAGATACATAAACTGTCTGGCTATTTCACGTACAATAAACTGATGTTATGTCATTTCACCACACTCCACCACACTTCCCTACACTTCATTACACTCCCTTATACTTCCTACACTCTCCTCTTCTCCTGCCTATTCCACCACACCCCACCACACTCACACCACACTCCTTCACATTCCTACCACATTCTTACCACACTCCACCACACCCCACCACACTCTCACCACACTCCTTCACATTCCTACTACATTCTTACCACACTCCACCACACTCACACCACACTCCCCTTCACATTCCTACCACATTCTACCACACACCACTCACACTCCACCACACCCCGCACACACTCCTCCACATCTCTACCACACACATTCTTACCCCACTCCACCACACCCCACCACACTCTCACCACACTCCTTCACATTCCTACCACATTCTTACCACACTCCACTACACTCCTACCACACTCCCACTACACTCCACCACCACCTCACCACAGACAAGGTCATTAGCTAGGGCAGCAACTTGTAACCTGGGGCAAGATACCTAACCTAACCTAACACACTCTCCTCACCTCACATCTGATACTCTCTCTCCCACTCTTCCCTCCCACCTCACACACTCTTCTCACCCACCTCACACACTCTTCTCACCCACCTCACACACTCTTCTCACCCACCTCACACACTCTTCTCACCCACCTCACACACTCTTCTCACCCACCTCACACACTCTTCTCACCCACCTCACACACTCTCACTAAACATTTCACAAGTTATCCCCGCTTCGTCCTCCCTATCAGCTGTGGTATGTGAAACCATTACAACCTGCATTTAATTTGTCAACGTATTAACTTAGAGCATTTTCACTGTGAGGATGTTATACGTTTACACATATTTGTTTTAATCTGGTGAGGAGATAAGAGTGTTTTAATAAGTTAGGATTGTGTAAGAATATTTGATAGAGGGAAAAGATTTAACAAATAGTGTTGAATAAAGTTTGGTGGAAATGGACTTTACCTCTAGGCGTTGAGCTGTAATTTTGTTGTTTATTCTTGATGCTTAATGTTAGATGGACGGCCTTTCATGAGAAGGATTGATGGTAGACCTGTGGGTGGGTGGGTGTTCAAAATACGAAATGATAAGCAAAGTTAAAGAGGGATTTCGTTCATATTTTAACTAGAAAGTAATAAATTAGGAAGAATATTGTTGTTAGATGCTCCTGGGTGTGTAAGGAAGAAGAGTAAGTAGCACTGTTAAAGTATCACACACTACAGTCAAGACACGTAGCAACTAAAGTGGGAAATGAATATCTGTCAGAGGAGCAATTTATTGAGGAAAGATCCGCAGGAAACTTCTCGCTCCGGAACACACCAAGTGGGTTCATAAAATCCAAATGAACGAGCACATGTTGGGAAGAACTGTGAGTTAGAACGAGGACATACACCACACTCGTACCAAAACTCATGGCTACCGAAACTTATGAAAAATGATCGAAAATCCATAATGATAAATGAGAATAATTTTGTTTACAGTTTTCACTTCTGTGTTTTGATCTGGTTGACTGATCCATAAATCAACCATCATCCTTAGCGTGAAAAAATCCAACTAATATTCGTTCTGTATAACATCTTGACGAACTTGTAGTTACGTCCTCTTGTGATGATGGCGCTTCACATTTCGAATTATTTTGTGTATTTATATCTATTGAGAAACATAATCCTCTCTTAATACAACAATAGAAGACATTATTGGGTTCCTATTGATCTCACTAGACACAACACAGCAGTCTGCATCATCGCCATAGACACACACACACACACACACACACACACACACACGTCAACTAATGCCAGGAATTCAATTACTATTATCTTTTCTCTTGTCCCTTCAGCTGCCCCCCCCCCTCCCCCCTTTTGGTAGTGTTAGTCCTTAATTAATTGTCCCTTTCCCCTCCTACTTTCTCCCCTCTGCTTACTCCCTCTGACCTTCTATCCCTTGTAACCTTTCCCCTCTGTTACTTTACCTCAACACTTCTCCCTATCCTTCATCCCCCTTTCAGTTGTATATCCTCTGTCAGCCTCACCTTCCTCCTCCTCCCCCTCTTTCTTCCTATCTTCCTCCCTCAGTTTAGTCTTTTATTCTCCTCTTGTCACCTCTATCTTATCATCTTCACTTCTACTATTCTTTTTATTCCCTCTTCATCCTGTTTACTCCCCCATTCCTCCCTCAGTCCTCTCCCCTCTCATCCCCTCTGTTTAACCTTCACCCTTCCCCTCCCCGAGTACATTCCTCAATTTTTTTTGTCAACTCTCCCCTATGTACGTCAAGCCTTCTCCCCACTCTCTCTCTCTCTCTTTCTCCTTCCACTCCCCCTCCTTCTCTCCCTCTCCACTCTCCCTCCTTTCCACCCTCTCCACTCTCCCTCCTTCCCACCCTCTCTCTCTCCACCCTCCCCATTCACTCTCCCTCCTTCTCCCCTTCCCACCCTCTCCCTCTTCACACTAGGATGGATCAGTTCCCTTCGTCAAGCCCCACAGGAGAGAATTTATGCTTCGTTTTTTATCAAGAACATTGAAATATTACGCGTCTCATAACCACAGTGTGTGAGGTGATGGTGGTAGATGAGTTAGTGGTGATGGTGGTTGCTGGGTGGTGGTAGTGGTGATGACTGCGGGGTAAATAGTGGTAGTGATGGTGGTTGCTGGGTGGTGTTAATGGTGATGATGGCAGATAAGTAAGTAGTGTTAGTGGTAATGATGATTGTTGCTTGGTGAATAGTGGTAGTGATGATGATTATTAGGTAAGGGATGACATATACGTCATAAACGAGATAGCTGTTACTGATACGTCCTTGATAATATTCCTATAATACAGAGACTACCCAGCCTGGTCTAACACAGCTGACCTAACTCATCACCAACAATATACTCGTACAGTACTGCCTCTCTCTCTCTCTTTTTTAACCATTTTTATCTCATTTTACTGGTGTTAATTTCCCTAAAGAATCCCCCCCCTCCCTTCCTTCCCTCCTTTAGTATGATTTTTTCTTGTTTTCGTTAAATTACCAGAGTTGTAATATCAACCCTCATGAGCTTTGTATATTTTTCGGGAAGGAATATTTTTTCAGGGGGAATATTTTTCACTCGCGTTCCACCACTAAATCTCCTAAGAGCTACTTCAGAGGATTACGTAATGAAACTGGGCCAATCTTTCCTCACTCTGAGCTTTGTCCTCTCGGGGTCTACTCCTAACACGGGGTAATTGTTCAACTTTTTTTCTTACCACAGTGTAAATTCTGTCACCCCCCCAGTCTTCTGCTAATGAAAAATAATTGATTCTCTCCACATTACAGGAGTTTGATGACTAGTAACTGTTCGATCTACCAAATGTTTCTTAAGAACAACCAAAATTAATTATCTGGCTGATAGTGATATGGCCCTTCTCTCTTTCACCCTTTCCCATATATTGATTTACTGACAGTCTGGATAGAAAACAAAACAAAATTGACAGGAATTTCACTCTCGCTCTGACATACTCAGCGAATGACTTTTTGCGAGGGGTGAAATCAATAACAGATTCACTCAACTACCTCACCGACGTTGAATGGTGTAGTTCCATATGGATGAATTCTTAACACTCATTCCTCAGATCATCATCACCAAACACTGGACCTCGTGGGTGTGTAGAGATGTTTAGGGGAAGTATTTTTAATGGCCACAGAACAGGTAAACACTTCAATCACCAGCGTGTATTCCCCGGCTCTCCACTACAGGCATCATTAGAGCTTCAGTCGCTGCCGGTTCATTAGTGTTACTATTTACATTAACTCGTCAGTGAAGCAAAAGTTGTCAAGCATTTATGACCCATGAAATTGATAACACGATTTATGCCAATTAACCTAAAACATGTGTGTATATATATATAATCACAGAGAACACTTTAATGACACTACAGTTGATATTTAATTAAGAATATTTCCAGGAATCTTAAAACACACAAATAAAAGTCAAGCAAAATTACAAAATTGTTTCAAGCGGAGATTAAATGGAATAAAATTTAGAGTACCGGTGAAGCGGAACTACCTAAGGTGTTGTGCTGCTTTGCGTTTACCAACACCGGGGTATTAAATCCTGTTTGGCAACTATTCGCTACACTGCCTTTAAGCTTGTTTCTTTTAATTTTTTATATTGGTTGAGGCGGACCACACGAGACCACAAGTAAAACAAAACAACACCAACGATATTTTGTTAACTTTTGCCAATAACAACGGATGGTATTAACGAATACAATAGATTTATTACAGTAGAGAACACATTTACCTTACGTACTGTACAGCACCTTGGGTATATTTGCCAAAATGAGTGCAAATGACGTGTGTGTGTGTGTGTGTGTCTGTGTCTATTACCATATATTACCAATATTATTTATTTTATAAAATTAAGTATAGTATGGCAGATAACGTCATCTGCTTTGAGGGTCATACAAACAACTTGTCACTGGCTTTTAAAGGTAGATGCTCAAGTGGCTCACCCTTACACCTGGCGAGGTGGCTCGCATAAATACCTGGCCAAGAGGTTCCTTCTCACAACATATCAGATTCTCCATTAAATTCTGAGACTCTTGTTGTTCATTCAACACACTTTCAGCTGCCTCTGGAAGATGTCTTGAACAAAGACTTGTTTCAAGGTGCCCTGCTGCCTCTTTCCCGTGCAGATTTTACTTCAAGATTTATCTTATCCACGTTTTCAATAGATCTACATGAAATATATATATATATATATATATATATATATATATATATATATATATATATATATATATATATATATATATATATATATATATATATATATATATACTTACTTTAACTGACCGGGGACTAAAATAAATTGCTTGCAGAGTACAAAAATAGTCACCTTTTTACTTTTAATAGAGGGTTGGGGTGTATGCTTGTAATAAAATATGTATTTTTACACACACACACACACACACACACACAGTTAACCTTCAGTCCCGACCAAAAATATAATACCTGGAGACTCTCGGGAGCCCTAAAGTTTAATACGCTTTCGCTGCCGTAAAATTGCAACTAAATATTTAGTTTATAAATTACAGCAAATTCACCAAAAAGCTTATCTCTACTTATTTATTTAATGTTGCAGAAGTGGACTATAAACCATGATGGTTGGAGATAATAATTACACAACACTGACTATGACGCGTGCCTCAGTATTATCAAGACAAGTTTGATGATAATCCCATAACAAACACACTGGATGATCTGACACAGCCCAGATTACCACGAGTGTTTAACATTTCATTCAGAGTTAACAAGGCTGAGTCTCGCGTTACAGCAGTGAGCGAGGACAGTGTAATCACCAAGAGACTCACCTTCTGATGGGACGAGAACTTGAACACTTAATCTGACATAACTATTAATGTGATGAAACCTGAGTTAAAATGATACTTTTTGGTTCATTGTGTTGGGATTTAGTTTTATTCCCCGCTTTGTTGTTGTTATTGGAGCGTCTATCTTCATTTTGTGTTTGTCTGTTTAGCTGATTTTATGTTTCTTTCTTTATTAAAAACAATTACAGGTCATAATGGAGAAATTCCTACATAACAACCACCACCAACTCTCACTCTCGTCACTCACTATCCATAAGCGTTATTTAGCCTTACTCATCCTCACCAAACTCCTTCCTCCTAACAATATCCACTCTCACTTTCCCACCCCCACTCCCCCGCCCCGAAACAGCTCTCCACGCCCCTCCCTCACTCCCCGCCCTCATCACCATCTCCTGGGTGTACCAACCTCACCCCCCAAATGAACCCAATTACTACCGTTCCTCTGTTTCTGAGTGCATCCAGTTTTACGCGTTCCTGGGTCTTCCTATTCACACCACCCGGCTCCTAGGTATGTTCAGGCAGCCTCGTCACTCAACACCCTCCTTCTGTATCCTAACTCACCATCATTTCTCTGCATGTTAGGATCAGTACGGCTGACACCTCTCATCTCAGTGGTAACTTTGGATGAGTCAAACCCACGGCCATAGATTGATTATTACGTCCATCGCGTGAAGACTATACCCATCGCGTGAAGAGCCTGAGGAGTATAACCTCACCCCCCAAATGAACCCAAT
This sequence comes from Homarus americanus, assembly GCF_018991925.1. Lineage (NCBI taxonomy): Eukaryota > Metazoa > Arthropoda > Malacostraca > Decapoda > Nephropidae > Homarus > Homarus americanus. The sequence continues at coordinate 1,097,476 of NW_024736328.1, forward strand.
TACTACCGTTCCTCTGTTTCTGAGTGCATCCAGCTTTACGCGTTCCTGGGTCTTCCTATTCACACCACCCGGCTCCTAGGTATGTTCAGCCAGCCTCGTCACTCAACACCCTCCTTCTCTATCCTAACTCACCATCATTTCTCTGCATGTTAGGATCAGTACGGCCGACACTTCTCATCTCAGTGGTAACTTTGGATGAGACAAAACCACGGCCATAGATTGATTATTTCGTCCATCGCGTGAAGACTATACCCATCGCGTGAAGAGCCTGAGTATAAAACCAATATTCGAAAAAAAAACTTACGCACTTTAGAGAGAGGCTGCAGGAGAGAACGACGATTGCGAAAACATCACCGCTGAGCACGATATTGGGAGCTTGTTCTCTTGTCTATATTCACGAGGCACTATTGCACCATTTCCCCCCGGCCGTAACCCAGGTGTTGGGCTTACCTAGTCGTTGGTAAATGTTTGTCCGATGGGAGCCATCAGTTACAGCCACTCACGTCAAGAACAGAACAGAAAATAAAAATTAATTCGTCTTTTTTTTTTTCATGGTTTGAGTTGTGTTTAAATAAGGTAAAATAGAAACACACAAACCTCCGCTTGTTAATGGGTAATGAAATTTGTAATAGAATGTGCGAGTACTTAGGGAAGGACAATGTGTTAGAATAAGAGAGACAGAGAGAAGAGAGAGAGAGAGAGGTTAAATCGTGGTGAAAAGTATTGGAGAGAAGGAGAGGGGTAAGGAGTGGAGAATGTCTATCGTCAGTTCACTCAAAATTTATAACTGAGGGTAAGGATCAGTCTGTAATAAGGAAGATTATATTGGTTGGCAGACGGACGCACAAACGGTCACTATACAGTTCTTTAATACGTAATCCATCATATTTATAATCTGATACTTTAAAGTTTAATAACTCTTCAACGTTAGGAAGGTAAAATTTAGCACGTGAAATGATTAGTAACAAATATATAGAAGAGAAAAAGAAAAGACTCATTTTAAAAAGCTCCAATGATCTAATCCAGAATGTTGTATATTATTCACACTTTTATTTAAACCTTCACGTATATCAAAGGTCACATGAAAAGGTCACAGAGACATAAGTTAGTGACAAAGAGAAACAGTTAATAGTAGAATCAGGAAAAGATTCAGTGAAAAGTATGAATAAACTAAACATTTGTCAGAATTTAACTAGAGACCTTTAGGATTAAGACTAGCATCACCAAACATTGAAGCATCACTAAAAAACACACACGTAAAAGTGAACAATACGGTGTAGTCCTCTGTTAGTGTAATTACCATAGGTAGAGTATAACATTAGGTTCAGATAATACACATAGTAAGATGATATAGAGACAGGGAAGTAAGAGGAAATAAGAGGAGGAAGAAAGGATAACATTACTTCCAACAGCTGATCGAAATAGCGTTTAATGTTTGGTATGTGATATTGTATGGACACAGTTGAAGTCTTTAAGGTGGTCAAGACTCGAGCTGGTTGAAACCCTCTCCAAGGTCCTTGTTTGATGTGTATTGTGGAGGTGGATGGTGTGTGTTAATGATGAGTGAAGGGCGTATTATGCACTGTAAATTGGAGGGTGTAGTGTAGTGGGGTGGGTGTAGTGTAGTGGGTGTTTTGTAGTGGGTGTAGTGTAGTGGGGTGGGTGTAGTGGAAAGATTGTGGTGGGTATAGTGTGGTCGTGATAGTATTGTGGGTGTAGTGTGGTTAATCATAGGGCGGTGGGTGTAATGTGATGGAAAGAGTAGTATAGGTGTAGTGTGGTGGGTGTAGTGCGGGGGGTGTAGTGTAATGTTAATAGTATTGTAGGTGTATTGTGGTATAAATAGTGTGGTAAGTGTAGTATGGTGAATATAGTGTGATGGGCATAGTGTAGTGATAATAATATTGTAAGTGTAGTGTAATGGTATTGTGGATGTAGTGTGGTGGGTGTGTGGTGGTAGTGTAGTGTGGGTGGTGGGTGTAGTGTGGTGGGTGTAGTGTGATGGGTGTAGTGTACTGGTAATAATAGGCTTGGATGTAGTATAGTGTCGTGGTTATAGTGTGCCTGGCATAATGTGGTGGGAGTGGTATGGTGGTGTCATAGTGGAATGGACATAATGTGGTGAATATAATGTAACTGGCACAGTGTGAATGAAAGGGGTAATAAGTATACCATGGAGCGTCACGGGTAATGTATGACGGATCAGCGTGACGGGAAAGTTGATTTACAAGCATCGATTACCATTTGACTGGGCAAGGTGTGTCGTGAGCAGGTAACACCATTTGTACACTCACCTTCATTCCTTTACTCTAAATCTGGATAATGTAAATAGACGCCATATTTTGTTATTATTATTGTTGTTGTTTTGTTATTGTTGTTGTTGTTGTTGTTGTTGTTAATTATATTTTATACGCCGAGGGAAAGCAAGAAAATAAATAAAGTAAATTAATTAATAAACTAATGAATATGTAAAAAAAAAAGTAATGATAGAAATAATAAAATCATTAATTAGCGAAAAATGGCTAATGAAAGCATATTTTATCTTCGGTCTAGCTAGATAAATATAATTGCTTGCTTCCTAACGATACAGGGAGCTGAATATTTACCTAGGAGTTATTTATATTAAGACATATACCTTTATAGCTCATAGTGGTTAAATTTTATATACACTAAAATCCTTTCTAAGAGCACAGAATATTGTTAGAAATAATATAGATACAAAATATTCACTAGATAAATGTGTCAAGTTCAGATTATCAACAAACAGAAGATATTTCTCGTATTGTTTTCTTCTTCCTGTAAATATTTGTGGTTCTTATCTGTGACACGAACACTTATTATTTATTGATTTTAATGCCTGACAAAGTAAACTGAGTCTATTTTACCCAGTGATGTATAAATGCTGGTGTGTATGTGTTGTGTGGGTGGGTGTGGGTTGTGGGTGTGGGTGGGTGGGTGTGGGTGGGTGTGGGTTGTGGGTGTGTGTGGGTGGGTGGGTGTTAAGCATCAATACAGAACCCGACACTAGATCATATATTCACCTGTACAGATTTAAAAGGCAATCTCACACTTTTCCCAGCCATGGCTACACCCGTGGGGAGAATAATAACTTTTAGCCTCTAATTAAAGTTATGGAGAGGGGAAATGTAACGTAGTGGATACAAATGACAAGCTTAAGAATTGAGTAAGTTTAACGTAACAAGATACACAATATACTGAAGGCAAAGGTATAGGTTGTATGAGGACGCGGGGAGGATAGTGGAGTGGAAATCTGGAGTTAAGAGTGCCAAGATATGCGAGGAATGTCGGTATAATATAGAGGGATTATTTTAGTACTTAAGCTGACAATACCGGAGAAGCTGCTGAACTATGTCTGATATATAGAAGAATTTTATATACTGTAGTTGTTGTGGTTATCGTTCTTGTTTCATAAGGATTAGTTAGCACCGTTTACCAGGTTGAATTTGTTTATAATAATAACATTTAAGATATAAGAATAGTTGGGTGAGATGCTAGTTCTTGGCTGGTCCTGAACACCAACTGTGTGACGCTAGACAATCAGAGTGACTGAACCAACACAAGAGTTTAGTTTGTGTTTTGTGAGTCAGTTGTTTATGGTGTTTAGCAGGTGTTTGTGTATCTTAAGTGTGATAATGTGTGTGTTATATGTAGGAGGAGCATAAACGTGTAGTAGTGAGGAGTAAACGATGAGGAAAGAGTCTAGTTATATGTACAGAGGTTCTACAGTATATTGATGACCTACAGTGATATAATAGTGTGAGCGTTAATGATGAATTACGGTGAGATTACGACCATTGGAGTGACAGCAGTTATATCATGTGAAGTTACTGAATAAGGAACCATATGTTTTGTTATCCATCATTCATTTTCCCTTATTCACAATTAATAGAAAACACGGTCTGGTGTACACACTTTACAGAGGCTAATAATTGGGTCTGCCTGATATGTGATGATCATTCTTTGGTTTTTCTGCCCTGCACGTAACATCAAAATTAATGGTTCCTGCCATGCCTCTGTTTGTCATTAATTATCAGTTCTGACAGTCTGTATAACGTTAGCATTTATCTTCTAGTCATCTTGGTCACGGAGAGTCAGTCCAGCGCCGTGTTTAGCTTAGAATAATAATATATCTCGGCGCTGTGACTCGTGTGAAAGTTTGTCGACGGGGTCAGTATTCATATTATAATTGATCATCAATGTTGGGAATTAAAACAGGTCAACTAACGCATAAATATGTCATGGATGTAGCACGTGTGTATGAATAGTAATTATATACAAGAATTGGAAGTTATGAGCGTTGGTATTGCACAAAATTGTCTTAGTAGTAGAAAGAATCAAGGATTTAAAGTTTTCCTGACAAATGCACTTTCCAAAATAGCAAATATCATAACTATTGAGAAGCACGTCAGAGCAAAGACGGGAAGAGAAGAAATATCTATAATTCAACCAACAGTAAATCAACACTGAAAGTCTGTGAGACCAACAAACGATGCTTGTGGTGTAACCGAGCTGAAGGAACAGGACATAAACATGACAAGTCTCACGGCCCAGTAAACTGAGAAGACGGACAGGCACTTTGCTCCAACACACTCTGGTTGAGGGAAAATAAATACTGTATCTCAATAAAGTGAACAAGATCTCATGACTGGGAACACTCCAATGTGAGAGATGAACATTGTACGAACACCTACATTACGTTACTTTACCTGAAGGAGCATGTTACCTAAGGAATACAAGTCAGTTTTCACACTAGCTAAACAAGGCAACACTAAGAATAGGTTTCGGTTTAACTCCAGTTGGTTAGTACAGCAGCTGGCGAATATTCCTCAAACATACATCCAAATATTACTTCCTAAATAGATGAAAACATGCACTAGCTCACTCTCTCTGGTGGCTGACGGACGCCGAGATAAACCAACGCCTCAAACACTGCCAGACTGTAGCTGATATTTCCTCGTGTTTCATATGAATGTGTTTGTGACCATTGATGCTTATTATAACACAGCTACTTCACCACTGCAGTCCTTGATTCCTCTGTTATTGGTTATAGTGTCATTGCTTCCGTTCGTCCTTTGAATCCCTCTGTATATTATTTTCTCTTTTCAGCTATTGGTTCCTCGTCTCCACTGAACCAAGAAGTAAATTATCTAATCTTCAGCTCATATTGTTTATAAAAAGAAAGGAATTAAGATATCTCATTACCATATTCCTTGTAATTGTAACATTTCCCCCTGTTTACACGTCACTGTTTACTTTAAGAACTTCATATAAGGTGACTTTGTCTTTATGTAGTTTAATTAGAAAAAGGTAACCTTGTTTTCTCTTGAGGCTGAGGCAGATTGAATTCGTCCAGAAATACTAATAAAAAGATCAGTCTTCCTATGGCTGCTGCCGTTTCTTCACAAGTTATCTCTTCAATACGTCTTTTAGCCTTAAACGTCTTGCCTCAGTTTACTCTACTTTTCATGAGCCATAAACACCGCACTGACCTTCTCTATTTTCTTCCAGCCGCCAAAGTCTTCTACATATTTCACGAAGGCAACTAAGTTCTACCATAAATTCTCCCAAGTCATCACGAATTCTTCCCATTGTAAAGTTTGTGAGTCTTTTACCTCAGCAGTCCGTCATAAAACATCTCCCAAGTGTTGTCTGCAGTGCTTGACTCAGCTGACTACCGCACCTTCCATCTAATGACCTGTCCAGGTATGTGGTGCTCACCTGTCACTCTACTGCACTTCCCTCCTCGTGGTGTTGGTCGTCAAATGGACTTCACCTCACTGCTCAAGACTTTTGCTCCTTTCAAAACTCATCTTAATACCAATAACTGATTTAGTCTCGTTTTCACTCTAACTCCTACGATGTAATTTATATTTGTATAATATTGAAAATACTAATAACTAATTCAAACAGCTCTTTACTCACTGGAGGAAGTAAAACAAGAGAGTGTAACAGGGCAGTAATACAGTGTGTTACTTGCGGCAGAAGTTGTTTAAAGTTGACAGGAGAGAGAGTAGAGGAAGCATAAAGTTCTGTGTCCAGTTAACAAGAAACAGACAATAGGCTTTTGTCCGATGACGCTCAGGGGGCAATTCATACGAGGTTTTCACTGTTGTCTGAAGTTTACACAATGTTAAGGTTCACACACAGCACTAAGGTTCACACACAGCACTAAGGCTCACACACAGCACTAAGGCTCACACACAGCACTAAGGCTCACACACAGCACTAAGGCTCACACACGGCACTAAGGCTCACACACCACTGGCACTAAGGCTCTAAGGCTCACACACGGCACTAAGGCTCACACACGGCACTAAGGCTCACAGCAAAGGCTCACACACACACACTAAGGCTCACACACGGCACTAAGGCTCACACACGGCTCTCACACACGGCACTAAGGCTCACACTCACACTAATGCACACACAGCCTAAGACACGGCACAGCACACACACGGCACCAAGGCCTCACACACGGCACTAAGGCTCACACACAGCACTAAGGCTCACACACGGCTCTCTCTCACGCACGCAGCTAAGGCTCACACACGGCTCTAAGGCTCACACACGGCACTAAGGCTCACACACGGCACATTAACATCAACTAAAAAACTGATGTGCACAAAGTTCTGATAAAAAGATTCGCATTTAATGGCATTGATAAATAGTATTGTTTACACCCGAAAAGGTCCAGATTACTGAGGACGAAGCTAGCAGGTAAACACACACCCACCATGGCCCTCCACATACCTGGCCCGTCACATACTTGGCCCTTCATATACCTGGATATTCATGTACCTGGCCTTTCACATACCTGGCCCTTCATGTACCTGGTACTTCATATACCTGGCCCTTTAAAAACCTGGCCATTCATATACCTAGCCCTTCACAAACCTGGCCCTTCATATACCTGGCCCTTCATATACCTGGCCCTTCACAAACCTGGCCCTTCATATACCTGGCCCTTCATATACCTGGCCCTTCACATACCTGGCCCTTCACATACCTGTCCCTTCACATACCTGGCCCTTCACATACCTGTCCCTTCACATACCTGGCCCTTCATACACCTGGCCCTGGTGTTTTTATGGCTCCTGTGGGCAACATTCTATTACTCCAGGATCCAGCAGCTTACTGTAGATGAGCGGCCACAACCATCTTGGGGATCACTGCTGAGCCTCTCACTGCCTCACTCTACCACAATTTGCCTCTGGATTACCCTGAGTGGTGAGGTCAGGTTGTGAGTGGTGAGGCCAGGTTGTGAGTGGTGAGGTCAGGTTGTGAGTGGTGAGGCCAGGTTGTGAGTGGTGAGGCCAGGTTGTGCGTGGTGAGGCCCTGGTCGTTCAAGAGGTTCAAGAGGAATCTGGAGTAACAGTTTTGCCAGTGTCCACACGAGGGCAAATATAACACAATTCACACTTTTATTCATAATTAGCAAAATACATCGTAGTTATATCAATTCTGAGATAAAATAATAAGAATATATACCAAAAACAACAGATTTTATAAAGTGTAATAATAATAATAATAATAATAATAATAATAATAATAATAATAATAATAATAATAATAATAACAATAATAGTAAGAAAAATAATGTTTTCGTTACGCAGCTATTCGTAAAATGATTTAAGTCAATATTGATACACTAGTTGAAACCGATAGAATATATGTATGGAATATATTCATTTTTTACTGAAATCACGAACATCTATAAGATATATGCATGAAGTACATATATATTTTTTACTCAAGTCTCCAATATTGTTTTGCAAAATTGTCAGCCGCGTCGCCCGTCCTCTGTGACAGGAGTTCCCGGCCGGGTAAAATATTCCAACAATATTTGGCGTTTGACTGAGATGCCGAGAAATATATTCGTGTTGGAAGGAAGAAGAAGATCTAGAGCAAGATGATATTGGGGAAGAGGTAGAGACAGGGAGGAAAGGGGAGAGAGAGAGAGAGGAGAAGCAAACGAGACACAGGCAGAGGAATAGATAGATAGAAAGAGATAGTGAAAGAGAAGGGAACGCAAAGAAAGGAGGAAACTGAAAGAAAGAGAGACAAAGAGAGAGAGAGATAGAGAGAGAGAGAGATATAGAGATAAAGCCAGACGGAGATACAGAAAGACACAAAGACAAACAAAGAAAGATAGTGAGATATAAAAGAAGAGAAAGAAAGAGTCAACAGGGGAAAGGAAAAAACACAGGCACAGACAAACAGAGAGACATCAAAAGACTGCGAGGGAAAAATATTAACAGACAGACATAGAGGAGAAATGATATTAGCGGCAGGTCTTCTGTAAACCTTCAGTGTATGTTGATAATATCAAGACATATTCGTTTACCTTATACCTACTTGCCGCACCTCAACCTATCAGCCGCACCTCGACGTACCAGCCGCACCTCGACGTACCTACCGCACCTCAATCTACCTGCTACACCTCAACCCACCTTACCACACCTCCACCCCCTCTAGACAATACCTGTTGAACTTACCTATATACTAATTAAACTGAGGTGTAAAAAAATTATAGGGATTCCATTATATGTAAACAAAAATATTAAATATGAAAAAAACACTTAATTTCTTTCATCAATAATTAAAAACCCACGTTAATTCACATGAGTTTCTGAGGAGTAGTATCATAACTAATTAAAACAGTAAGGTAGATTCAGGTAGTTTAAATCGGTGAGATAAATTTTCGTTTCTTGTTTGTAAAATATATTCCTATTGAGTTATGTAGGAAACGAGCGCTTAGTGGAGTGAACGTGTGTGGATTAGGTGTTAAGTTTCTCTACGTAGTGATGTTTAGGGAGGATATCGGGTGCAAGCTAGTTGACTGTGACCATGGGTGAGCGGTGAAAGAAATAGGAAGGAGGACAGGCAATGTGTACAGGTCAAACATAGTGGGTCATGGTGAAAGAGATAGAGGGTGGTGTGGTGTGGTGTGGTGTGGTGTGGTGTGGTGTGGTGAGGGGGGAACTCTGAGGTTTGTGAGCTGGTTTATTATTGTCGATTGCAAAAAGAGAAAAATCAGATAGTGGTAAAATGTGGTGAGTGTTTTTAGTGAGAAAGTTTAATATTTGTTACCTGTATTGAGGCTGGAACTGATTAGTCCTTGGCAGAGAGAGAGAGAGAGAGAGAGAGAGAGAGAGAGAGAGAGAGAGATCGTAGCTGTTGTGTTTATGTCAATGAAAAATTAAAGCTGATAAGGATATAATCAGAAGCCAGGATTCATTATTATAAGGATAAGTTTAGTGTAGGATAAACAGCTATGCAAGATAATGAAATACGCTAATTCTTGCAAACTTATAACGAGACTTTACGATATTAGACCGACCCTGAGACCCGGCACTCTCCAGGACACCACGGGAGGGCCTCAACCCTCCCACTGGGTATTGACAAAGTTTGATTTTATATGAAAAGTTGGGCGGTGGGGCAGCGTGGTGTTTAGCTCTATCAAATACAGTATTGTTTAGCCCCAGTGGGTGATGTGTTACTATATAAACCACTCTGGAGACAGGAGCCATCACCTCCACCTGGTGTTGAAGGTCCCCCCCCCCCCTGTGCTGAGAGGCGGGTCAGAACACCCTACAGTGGTATACAACAATATCACCATATTGAGTTTAAAGTCTTTATCCAATATTAAGTAACTTTCTTAATAACAGAGAAATAATAGTGTAATAATTAGTACAGTTAATGTTGCTTCATTACACCAGCCTCTATGATAACTATAATACTACAGCATCTATCATCACACTTGGCTTAATATTCTCTAATGAAAATAAACTTAGGTAATCTTAACGCCTGTATAAGTTAGCTGCCCCGGGCCGTGTTGCTGGTACAGAACAGCCCGTGTATAATGGTCCCTGTGCTGCAGCCTCTCACCATCAGACACAGGGAGGGACCCATAACAATCTAACACATCAGCTGTTCATATTGACATCAAATAACAAGCTTGAGTTTGTAAATTAATTTCATACAAAAGTTTTAATGAAATTCCTCACAGCTTGTAGCGGCCACACAGAGCTATGGAGCTACCAGATGACGTGACTACTAGTACTGAGGCTCACTGGAAGATTAACCCCCTACCCACCCACTCTATCTATCATCCTTACCTCCTCCCCCCACTCTATCCTATCCTCCTTATCTCCTTCACCAACCCTGCCCTATCCTAAACCCCTTCCTTCACCAGCCTGCCTCCTAGACCCTCTCACTCCTCCCAAACAACACCAAGGAATGGTTTCTCTCCCACCACAATTAGTTTTATGCTTGTGATCTTGTGGGGTATTACAGATGCTAAGACCCTCTTGATGACGTGTGCTGGAGGACAGTCTGATACTATGCGGCCAACCACATGTAGGATATTATGTCATGAATTAACCTAAACTACTTTATCCTTTCTGAATCCTGACTTAATTCCATCAAGGATTTCTATCTCAGAGGTTGTAAATTTGACGACGAAAACAGTGTCTCGCGTGTTTATTTATATAGAGACATCTTGGTTATGTATATTTCCTAGATATAATGAGTTAATGTTATCTTTAGCTATCGGTTTGTGACTTGTTTCATTAAGTGGCGAAGCTAAATATATGATCGAGGGATTTTGAGACAATCTGGGTTAAACTATCAAAGTAAAAAATAGCTTGTTAATTTTTTTATATATTAATCTCATTACTTTTTACTCTCTCTCTCTCTCTCTCTCTCTCTCTCTCTCTCTCTCTCTCTCTCTCTCTCTCTCTCTCAGCAAGATCCTCGTTAGGCCTAAATTGGAATATTAATTGGAAGATATTCATGTGTAAATAACACCAATATTTTTTACCATCATTACAGCCTCGTTCTCTTTCCAGATTTAATTAGTTTACGGACCAATTTACACACATCAATTCCAAGAGCTGTTGTAACGTGTTGTGATTATCAGACAATCCCAAACCAATATGCAAATATCATAATTATACAACGTGATATTTGTGTCGTGTTTCACTGTGGTGGAAAGACTTCTCTTCCATGTAAAAACTGGACTATCCAACATTACAGCTCACGTTTTAATGTCTCCCTCAACCTAATAATTGCAATTAGTTATATGTAATCAGATTGGTAAAATAGTCTCAAGCCTTTGAAATAGCCTTCACTTTATTATTACATGGGACAGATCTCTGTAGTGCCGTTAACAGAAAAACAGATAAAAGGCATTCTCACGCCACTCAGTAATGCGACCACTGAGGCAACCATTCCTCTAGCGATCACCTAGATAGTTCTTCCTTGAGGGTGTGCTGAGGTTCTGTCTGTTGCACTGCTGATGGGTGAAGGTGGGAGCTCTACACATCTCTCATCATCTGCCGGTACACCTCGATACCTCTGTGAGATTTATATGGAGTCAAAAAAGGTTTCTTGTCTCTACCACAACACACAATGGCCGCATAGTACAATACCAATGGTGTGTAGTTCGGTTTAATAAACATAATTTTGTACTCTATTTGTATTTCCCAGAGGTAAACTTTTTACACAGACAATTTCAATGTTTTTTTTCCCTCCGTTGTCGACTATATGTTGCCGGCGCTGTTGTCCATCAGAGTGTGGTGGCAGAGCTTGGGATGAATAACCCTTTAGTGTTGTTGACATTCAAATGATCTTGTTAATATATGTGCAGCATGAACAGGCCAGTAACAAGCCATCACAGAGGTCGATTAAGAATCATTGATACAAGTAAGTAAGTCTTGATACACAGTTATATTTCTACAGTAGTTATTTGTACTGCAGCCGAGTTTCCAATGGATTAAGTACTGCCTGTCAACCCAACCCTAGAGTTCATATTAAATTTTCCACTCTATGTGACCATCATACATGACTCTTGGGGCGCTGAAAACTGAACAGGAAATAATAATGTGCTCCCTGTATGAGTCCAACCATCAGTCTCTTGTGGTAATTTTTAGTTACACAAAACATGCGTAGTGTGTGTGTGTGTGTGTGTGTGTGTGTGTGTGTGTTTGTGTTTGTGTGTGTGTGTGTGTTTGTGTGGTTGTGTGGTTGAGGGGTGGATCAGTTAATCTAATTTTGACTATGTTCCTAAAATGTTAACACAGTGAGGCAACATATGCTGATCCTGTGACTATATTGTTGTTTTATTTATTATTATAACAGCTACACAATACAAACATTCAAACAGGAAACTTAAACCGAGATTGAGTGAGAGAGATGACCAACCTTTCATGTATTAAATAAATAAATAAAATCTTTAGTTGGTCCATTAAACCAAAACTTACATAGATATATGAGCTCACTCACTCACTTAGTTCATATCATCAGAGGTTTGGTGATTTTTTCTTTGGTTATACTTGAAAAAACTAGACAGCTTTATTTTTTTTATTAACTTAAGACATTTCAGTTGTCTGGAAAATATTAAACAGAATTCTTCTTTGTATAGTAAATGGAGAGTGTTTTATTTACCTCATCTTTAATTATCAGTAACTAACAACAGCATGTTCAGGAGTACCTATACTGAGATTATGAACAAAATCTATTTTTTGGACGAAATGCCAAAAATTGTAAGGCTTACCACTTACAGGATTTTTGGCCAAAAATACTTTTTCTATCAGAACTAAAATTTAATGTGACTAACTACTTAAGTACATCCAGAATAATACACAAGCACCAAGAAATGACCTTGAAAACCCAAAAGTGGCGAGTAATTAGCATTGCAAAAGTACTTAAATTTTCTAAAAGCCATTTGAACAAGCAATAATCCAGATATCAAATTTTGGTTAACAGATCCTTAAGCAGCATGTTCAAGAGTACCTATACTAATATTTTGAACAAAATCTATTTTGTGGACGCATATGCCAAATAGTGTAAGATACACACAAAGGCGGCGGCACTCTTAGGGGCACTCCCAGGTGTGGAAGCGCCCCCAGAGGCCCTCCCACGGGTGGCGTTGCCCCATGGGCTTGGTTTTGGTATCGTACATAATGCATGCGTCCAGCAAGCCCTTACTCAACTGTGATTGGTGGACTAAAATGTAAATTAACCAAATTACAGCCAATAGAAGAACAGAGCAGTCAGTCAGCACAACACCCCAACTTATGTTTTCCTGTTGGATATTTAGTCTCATTTTCATTGTTCAGGATGCGATGGTACTGGAAATGTGATGGGCGGTGTGTACTTATTTAATTAACGTCATATCTCTCAGAGTTCTAAATAGTGCAAAAACAACTGGCCAAAGGGGATATCCTAGAGGTGACAGTGCCCCCAGGAATCCTCCCAGGAGCAACGGTGCCCACAGGGGTCCTAAAAAGAGCGTCAGCACCCCCAGGGGACCTACCGAGGGCCCTCCTTAAGAGTGGCAGTGACCCCAAGGGGGGTGGCATACACAGTTGACCTAGCAGGGACGATGGAGTTCCCAGGAGCCCTTACAGGGGCGGTGATTCTCCCACGGGGCCTAGCAGGGGCGATGGCGCCGCCAGGGGCTTTCCTAGGGGCGGCGGCACTCCTAGGGGCCCTCCCAGGTTTGGCAGCGCCAACACAGGCCTCCGGTGGCAGTGACAGCCAATAGGAGAGCAGAGCAGTCAGCACAACACCCCAACTTATGTTTTCCCGTTGATATTTAGTCTCCTTTTCTTTGTTCAGGATGCGAAGGGTACCAAAATGTGTTGGGTATTGGTACTTATTTAGCCATATCTCTAAGTTCTAAATAGGTGCAAACAGCTGGCCAAAGGGATCTCCTAGAGGTGACAGTGCCCCTAGGATCTTGATTTTATATCATACATAATGCATGTACACAATTCAAGCCCTTACTAACTGTGATTGGTGGACTAAATGTGTAATAAACCAAAATTACAGCTAATAGAGATCGTGGAGAAATAGTCAGCAACACCTCAACTTATGTTTTCCTGTTGAATATTTAGTCTCCTTTTAGTTGTTCAGGAGACGATACAGGAAATGTGGTGGGCAGTGTAATATTTAAAGTCATATCTCTCAGAGATCTAAAAAGTGCAAAAATAAGAGATTTCCCAAGGGCGACAGTGTCCCCAGGAGCCTCCCAGGAGCAAATAATGTCTCAGGTTCCTAAGAAGGTTTCAGTGTTCCCAGGACTTGCCCAAGGGCCCTCCTTAAGGGTGGCAGTGACCTCAAGGGGGTGGCATACACAGTTGCCCTAGCAGGACGATGGTGTTCAGGAGCCCCATAGGGCGGGGATTCCCACGGGCCTAGGGGCAGGGACGATGGCTGCCACCAGGCTTTCCCAGGGGCAAGCCGGTGCCCCCACGGACCCCTTCCCTCTGTGGTGCCATGGCCCAGGGGACCTCCCTGGTGCATTGAGCGCCCCAAGGGACTTATAGGGTCGGCGGCGACCTAGGGGCCCTCCCTAGGGCGCAGGTCTCGGCCCCATGGTGCTCCTCAAGCCAGTGCTGTGGCCCCTGGTGACCTCCCAGGGATGGTGGGGAACCCCAGGGCACTTGCGTCTCTAGGGGCTCCATGGCTAATGGCGTGCGCTCCTTGGGGACCTCCCCAGGTAAGAAGTGCCCAGGGGCTCCCTCCCCCAGGGCAGTGCCCCCAGGATCTTGATTGCATTTCATACATAATGCATGCGTCCAGCAACTCCCTTACTTAACTCTGATTGGTGGAGTAAAATGTAAATCCACCAAATTACAGCCAGCAGGGGATATATAGTCAGTCAAAGCACACACCCCAACTTATGTTTCTTCCTGTTGGATATTATTTAGTCTCCTTTTCAAAACTTAGATGTTATGGTACTGGAAATGTGTGGGCAAGTACCTATTTAAAGTCACATCTCTCATGTCTCTAAAGAAAAAACACACAAGGGACTTCCGAGGTGACAGTGCCCCTAGGATCTTGATTTTGGTATCACACATAATGCATGCATACAACAAGCCCTTACTTAACTGTGATTGGTGGACTAAAATGCAAATAAACCAAATATGTTTTAACAGGGGAGATCAGAGCAGTCAGTCAGCACAACACCCCAAATTTGTTTTCCTGTTGAATATTTAGCCCCTTAGTTGTTCAGGATGTGACGATACAGGAAATGGGTGGGCAGTACATATTTAAAAGTCATATCTCTCAGAGATCTAAAAGTGCAAAAAACAGCTGGCCGAAGAGGATCCCCCAAGGGCGACAGTGTTCCCAGGAGCCCCAGGAGCAGCACAACACACCACAGGGTTCCTAAGAAGATTCTCAGTGCCCCTAGGGACCTACCAAGGGACCTCCTATGGGTGGCAGTGACCTCAAGGGGGTGGTATACACAGCTGCCCCAGCAGGGACGATGGTGTTCCCAGGAGCCTCTACAGGGGCGGTGATTCTTACCGGGCCCAGTAGGGACGATGGCGTGCCACCAGGGGCTTTCCCAGGGGTGTCGGTGCCCCACGGACCTCTCGTGGCGGTACATGGCCCTCAGGGGACCTCCCCAGGCAGATCAGCCCCCCAAGGGGATCGCTTAGGGTCGGCGGCGACCCCAGGGGCCTCCATGAAGGAGGCAGGCCCTGCCCCATGGTGCTCCCTGCCAGTGCCAGGCCCCGGTGACCTTCCCCAGGATGGTGGGGAACTAGGGCACTTATGCCTAGGTGCCCGCACACAATGGCGGCAGCGCTCCTTGGGGACCCCAGGTAAGGTACACTCCAGTGGGGCCTCCCAGAGCAGTGTCTCCCCAGGAATCTTGATTTGGTATCATATATACGTAGCGCGTCCAGCAATCCCTTACTTAACTCTGACAGGAGTAAATGTAAATCACCAAATACAGCCAATAGGAGAGCAGAGCAGGTCAGTCAGCACAACACCCAGTCTGCAGGCTTTTCCTGTTGGATATTTAGTCCTTTTTCATTGTTCAGATGCGATGGTACTGAAATGGGCAAGAAAAATCTATTTAGCGTCACATCTCTCAAGGGTTCTAAATAGTGCAAAACAGCTAATAAAGGATCTCCTAGAGTAGACAGTGCCCTAGGATCTTGATTTTTTGCATCATATAATGCATGCATACACTAAGCCCTTACTTAACTGCATTGGTGACCAAACAAATAAACCAAATTACAAGTCAATAGGAGATCAGAAGTAGTCAGTCAAAGCAACACCCCAATCTATGTTTTCCTGTTGAATATTTAGTCTCTTTATTGTTCAGATGACGATACAGGAAATGTGGTGGGCAGTGTACATATTCAAAGTCAGTCAGCCCCCAGAGACTCAAAAGTAAAAAACAGCTGGTCAGAAGAGGATTTCCCCAAGGGCGACAGTGTCCCCAGGAGCCCTCCAGGAGCAACAGCCACAGGGTTCCTAAGAAGAGCTTCAGTGCCCCCAGGGGACCCACCATGGGTCCTCTCCCCAAGGGTGGCAGTGACCTAAGGGGGGTGGGTATACACATTTGTCTTCAGCAGGACGATGCAGGTTCCGTGAGCCCTACAGGGGCGGTGATTCCACGGGCCTAGCAGGGACGTGATGGCGCCACCAGGGGCTTTCCCAGGGGTGCCCCACGGACCTCTGTGGCGGCCATGGCCTCAGGGACCTCCTGGTGCGACTACGCCCCAAGGGACCTCATAGGGTCGGGTGGCGACCCTAGGGGCCCTCCTAGGCGAGGTGTCCACCCAAAAGCCTCAAGCCAGTGCTGTGGCCCTCGTGACTTCCCAGGGATGGTGGGAACCTAGGGGCACTTAAGCCCTAGGGGCTCACACACAATGAAGTGGGCAGCCGCCCTGGGACCCTCCCCAGGTAAGGGTGCTGCCTCCAGGGGCTCCTCCCAGGGCAGTGCCCCAGGACCATTTTGTATCACATAATGCCAGCGCCCAGCAATCCTTTACTTAACTCATTTGTGAGTAAAATGTAAATCCACCAAATTACAGCCAATAGGGAGAGCAGAGCAGTTTGTCAGCACAACACCCCAACTTATGTTTTCCTGTTGGATATTTAGTCTCTTTTCATTGTTCAGGATGGCGGTACTGAAATAAGCAGTACCTATTTGAAGGCCACATCTCTCACAGTTCTAAAGAGGCAAAAACAGCTGTCAAAGGGACTCTAGAGGTGAGAGGTGTTCTAGGATCTTACTTTGGTATCATACATAATGCATGCATACAAGCTCCTTACTTAACTGTGACAGGACTAAAATGTAATAAACCACTACAGCCACGGGGAGATCAGAGCAGTCAGTCACATGACTCAACTTATGTTTTCCTGTTGAATATTTAGTCTCCCTTTTTTAGTTGTTCAGATGTACAGAAAATGGTGGGCAGTACATATTTAAAGTCATATCTCCCAGAGATTTAAAAAGTGCAAAAACAGCTACGAAGAGGATTTCCCTACACAGTGGCAAGTCCCCAGGAGCCCCAGACAAACAATGCTCAGTGGTTCCTAAGAAGCAGCTCAGTGCCCCCTTAGGGGACCCAATACCAAGGGCCCTCCTTAAGGGTGGCAGTGACTCAAGGGGGGTGGCATACACAGTTGCGCCTAGCAGGGACGATGGTGTTCCCAGAGCCCTACAGGGGCGGCATCTCCACGGGCCCAGCAGGGGCGATGGCGCCAGGCTTCTAGGGCGGCGGTGATTCTAGGGGCCCCAGGTTTGGCAGCGCCAACACAGGCCTCCCAGGTGGCAGTGCCTCAGTGATCTTGATTTGCATACACAATGCATGCATCCAGCAATCCCCTTACTTTGAATCCGTGGATTGGTGGAGTAAAGCACGTACTTCCACCAAATGTGTCAATAGGAGAGCAGAGGTAGTCAGCACAACAATTCCCCAAACTTATGTTTTCCTGTTGATATTTAGTCTCCTTTTTTCTTTGTCTAGATGCGATGGTACTGGAAATGTGTTAAAATAGATTTATTTAGCGTCATATCCCCAGAGTTCTGGGCTAGTGCAAAACAGCTGGCCAAAGGGGACTTCTAGAGTACAGTGCCCCTAGGATTCATTTGGTATCATACATAATGCATGCATACACCAAGCCCTTACTTAACTGTGATTGGTGGACTAAAATGTAAAACAAAACCAAATTATGTCAATAGTAGATCGTATAGTCAGTCAAAGCACAACACCCCAACTTATGTTTTCCTGTTAAATATTTAGCCTCCTTTAGCTGTCTGTGATGACGATACAGTGAAATGTGGTGGGCAGTGTACATATTTAAAGTCATCTCCTGAGATTCAAAAGTGCAAAAAACAGCTGGCCGAAGAGGATTTCCAAGGGCGACAGTGTCCCCTGAGGGAGCCCTCCCTATGGAGCAAATAATGCTCCACAGGGTTCCCAAGAAGAGCTTCAGGTGCCCCTTGGGGATTCCACGCGCCCCTCCTTAAGGGTGGCAGTGACCTCATAAAAAGTATACACAGTCGTTCTACAGGCATGAAAATCAGATTCTCACAGGCGGTGATTCCCACGGGCCCAGTGCACGATGGCGCCACCAGGGCTTCCCAGGGGGTGTCAAGGCCCCACACCCTCTCTGTGGCGGCTACGGCCTCAGGGGACCTCCCTGGTGCGACTACGCCTCAAGGGACCTCATAGGTCGGCGGCGACCCTAGCTCCTAGGGGCGAGGTTCGCCTATGGTGCCTGGGGTGACTTTTCCCAGATGGTGGGAACCCCAGGGGCACTTGCGTCCTAGGCTCACACAATGGCGGTAGCGCCTCCTTGGGGACCCCCAGGTAAGGCAGCTGCCTCCAGGCCTCCCAGGGCAGTGCCCCAGGATTCTGATTTTGGTATCATACATACGCATGCGCCCACAATCCCTTTACTTAACTCTTGATTGGTGAGTAAAACAAATCCACCAAATTACAGCCAATAGGAGGTATAGCCAAACTTATGTTTTCCTGTTGATATTTAGTCTCCTTTTCATTGTTCAGGATAAGATGGTACTGGAAATGTGGGAAGGCAAAATTTATTTAGCGTCACATCTCTCTCAGTTCTAAATAGTGCAAAACAGTTACCAAGGATCTCCTAGAGGTGACAGTGCCCCTAGGATCTTGATTTGGTATCATACATAATGCATGCATAATTCAAGCCCTTTACTTAACTGTGATTGGTATCAAACGTGTCAGAAACCAAATTACAGCCAGCCAGGAGATCAGAGCAGTCAGTCAGCACAACACCCCAACTTGTTTTCCTGTTAAATATTTAGTCTCTTTTAGTTGTTCAGGATGATTGATACAGTAAAATGTGTGGGTGGGCAGTGTACATATATTTGTTTTCTCTCAGTCCTCCCTGAGATCTAAAAGTAAAAAATACGTCAAGAGGATTCTTGGCGCGACAGTGTCCCCAGGAGCCCTCCCAGGAGCAACACACAACTCACAGGGTCTGCAGAAGAGCCCAGTGCCCCTAGGGACCCAACAAGGACCTCCCTCTCAGGTGGCAGGACTCTACAAAAAAGTATACAGCCGTTCCCTAGCAGGGACGATGGTGTTCCCAGGAGCCTTACAGGGCGGTGATTCACCACGGGGCCTAGCAGGGACGATGGCGCTGCCCAGGGGCTTCTCCCAGGGGTGTCGGTGCCCCCACGGGACCCTCTGTGGCGGCTACGGCCTCAGGGGACCTCCTGAAAGGACCACGCCTCTAAGGGGATCACATAGGGTCGGCGGCGACCCTAGGGGTCTCCCAGGGCGAGTCTCGCCTCTATGGTGCCCCCGCGCCAGGTGCTGTACGCCCCCGGTGACCTCTTCCCAGGGATGGTGGGAACCCTAGCACTTATGCTCTTAGGGGCCTAACATGGCAGCGCCCTGGGAATCTCCTGTGGCAGAAGATCTCCTAGGGCCTCCCAGAGCAGTGCCCCCAGGATCTTGATCCCCAGGATCTTGATTTTGGTATCATATAATGCATGGCCCAGCAATCCTTACTTAACTCTGATTGGTGGAGTAAATGTAAATCCACCAAATTACAGCCATAGGGAGAGCAGAGCAAGTCAGTCAGCACAACACCCCAACTTATGTTTTCCTGTTGATATTTAGTCTCTTTTCATTGTTCAGGATGCGATGGTACTGAAATGTGTGGGCAAGTGACCTATTTAGCGGCCACATCTCTCACAGTTCTAAATAGTGCAAAACAGCATGGGGGATCTCCTAGAGGTGACAGTGTGCCCCTAGGATCTTGATTTTGGTATCATACATATCATGCATACACCAAGCCCTACTTAACTGTGATTGGTGGACTAAAATGTAAATAAACCAAATTACAACCAATAGGAGATCAGAGCAGTCAGTCAGCACAACACCCCAACTTATGTTTTCCTGTTGAATATTTAGTCTCCTTTTAGTTGTTCAGGATGTGACGATACAGGAAATGTGGTGGGCAGTGTACATATTTAAAGTCATATCTCTCAGAGATCTAAAAAGTGCAAAAAACAGCTGGCCGAAGAGGATTTCCCAAGGGCGACAGTGTCCCCAGGAGCCCTCCCAGGAGCAACAATGCCCACAGGGTTCCTAAGAAGAGCTTCAGTGCCCCTAGTGGACCTACCAAGGGCCCTCCTTAAGGGTGGCAGTGACCTCAAGGGGGGTGGCATACACAGTTGCCCTAGCAGGGACGATGGTGTTCCCAGGAGCCCTTACAGGGGCGGTGATTCCCCCACGGGGCCTAGCAGGGACGATGGCGCCACCAGGGGCTTTCCCAGGGGTGTCGGTGCCCCCACGGACCCTCTCTGTGGCGGCTACGGCCTCAGGGAACCTCCCTGGTGCGACTACGCCCCCAAGGGACCCTCATAGGGTCGGCGGCGACCCTAGGGGCCCTCCTAGGCGAGGTCTCGCCCCATGGTGCCCTGCCAGGTGCTGTGGCCCCCCGGTGACCTTCCCAGGGATGGTGGGAACCCCAGGGGCACTTGCGTCTCCAGGGGCCCACACAATGGCGGCAGCGCTCCTTGGGGACCTCCCAGGTAAGGCAGCGTCTCCAGGGGCCCTCCCAGGGCAGTGCCCCCAGGATCTTGATTTTGGTATCATACATAATGCATGCATCCAGCAATCCCTTACTTAACTCTGATTGGTGGAGTAAAATGTAAATCCACCAAATTACAGCCAATAGGAGAGCAGAGCAGTCAGTCAGCACAACACCCCAACTTATGTTTTCCTGTTGGATATTTAGTCTCCTTTTCATTGTTCAGGATGCGATGGTACTGGAAATGTGTGGGGCGTTGTACCTATTTAGCGTCACATCTCTCACAGTTCTAAATAGTGCAAAACAGCTGGCCAAAGGGGATCTCCTAGAGGTGACAGTGCCCCTAGGATCTTGATTTTGGTATCATACATAATGCATGCGTCCAGCAATCCCTTACTTAACTCTGATTGGTGGAGTAAAATGTAAATTCACCAAATTACAGCCAATAGGAGAGCAGAGCAGTCAGTCAGCACAACATCCCAACTTATGTTTTCCTGTTGGATATTTAGTCTCCTTTTCATTGTTCAGGATGCGATGGTACTGGAAATGTGATGGGCGTTGCACTTATTTAACGTCATATCTCTCAGAGTTCTAAATAGTGCAAAAACAACTGGCCGAAGGGGATCTCCTAGAGGTGACAGTGCCCCCAGGAGCCCTCCCAGGAGCAGCGGTGCCCACAGACGTCCTAAGAAGAGCGTCAGTGCCCCTAGGGGACCTACCAAGGACCTCCTTAGGTGGCAGTGACCTCAAGGGGGTGGCATACACAGTTGCCCCAGCAGGGACGATGGTGTTCCCAGGAGCCCTACAGGGCGGTGATCACCCACGGGCCTAGCAGGACGATGGCGCCACCAGGGGCTCCCAGGGGTGTCGGTGCCCCACGGACCTCTGTGGCGGCTACGGCCTCAGGGGACCCCTCGGGCGACTACGCCCCCAAAGGACCCTCATAGGTTCCCGGCGACCCTAGGGGCCCCAGGCGAGGTCTCGCCCCATGGTGCCCTGCCAGGTGCTGTGGCCCCGTGACCTTCCCAGGGATGGTGGGGAACCCCAGGGCACTTGCGTCTCTAGGGGCCCCACACAATGGCGGCAGCGCCCGGACCCCAGGTAAGGCAGAAGTCCCAGGCCCTCCCAGAGCAGTG
>NW_024736329.1:0-4527 GCF_018991925.1 Homarus americanus
TACTCAATGTATTAAAGCTTTCTAGGGAGTAGCATTCAATGTATTAAAGCCAAACAAAGCGTGGTATACATACGCTGGCAATCGGTGACGGTGGAGTAGATGTTAAGAGGCGTGTGTGAGGGGGGAGGCGATGTAGGCGAGGCAGATGTTAACACGTGTGAGGGGCACTGACACACTCGACGCTGGGATCAACTTAGTAAAACAAAGATGCCACTCACCCAGCCAACCACACCCATGCCTGTCTACTTACACACTTGTCTGCATAACACCTGTTTACCTACACCTGCATACCTACACACCTGCATGCCTACTTACTTTCATCCTTGCACACCTACCTATTTACACACCTACTTGTTTATTAATATGACCTTATTATATAAAAGTAAAGAGACAAAGTTGAGTTTTTCTTTAACCAGGAAGATTGTAGGTTTATCCTCCGAGTCCCCAGTTGTCCTTATATATCGTTCCTTTTATTTTTAACATCACAAAGTCTAGTTAACTTACCGTATATTCTAAATGTTTATTTATGAATGAAAAACTAATATTGTTTTTTCCCTTCTTTCAGGTAAGTGTGAGCTGGAGTCGTTTGTTTGTGGTCAGCTGAAAGAGTGGTAGTGTGGTCATCCGTCGTGACCTGTCAGCTGAGTACCGAGTGAGTTGTTGTTTGTTTTACTTTCTGTACACAGTGAACAGATTTGGGACGTAGTGGGGGTCTTCATTATCAGTTTGAAAGTGTTTTAAAGGATATGTATGTTATTTTTTTTATATACCATTTATAAAGGGTTGTTATAGCGTGTGTGTGTGTGCTTGCATTGGTTGGTTCAGTTTAGGGCTAATATTGTCAGCTAGTGAGTAGGGGGGGGGGGGGTGCGTGCATATCCAGGGTTGATAATATCTGTGAGAAGGATAAGAGGGTCAGATATCACTGTGTACAAATGTCCCTAAGCTAATGTACAAGGTGAACCATCTGAAATCTTTTATTCCAACACTCTTAATCAACCTTTATAAAATTGAGTCTTGTTACGATTGAAAGAAAGACAGACATACTATTTCTAAAGCTTCATATGACCAGGTAAGTTGAGGTTGTAGGATATTTTACCTGTATATAAATGAAATGACGAGTGCTGTTATTTTATCTTCCAAAAGAGAAAGGCAGTTCGTAGGATTAAAAGAGTTTATAGGCGTAAGCTGTCACTGGGGATTAAAACAGCATTGCCTTAATTACGTGAGGTAGGATTTACATATTCGTTTCGTTGATATTTATCTTTGTACAAGCTCTAGTCAATAGGGAGGGATGTACTCATGCTGCTATAACCGGGGTATGGCATGGTCCCTAGACTTACTAATGTCAACAACTGTACTTTCTACCGCACTCTGCTTTACTCATGGGAAGGGATGTACTCTTACTGCTATAACCGGGGTATGGCATGGTCCCTAGACTTACTAATGTCAACAACTGTACTTTCTACCGCACTCTGCTTTACTCATGGGAAGGGATGTACTCTTACTGCTATAACTGTGGCATTGAACTATACTCATGGGACGACGGAATGTACTTCGTTTACTCATTGGATGGGTTGTACTGAGCTGTACTTACTCATGTATGTGGTCTTCTACACAGGTACCCATCAGGACCCATTAGAAACCATCAGGACAGATCAGGAATCGATTTCTGAATGTCTAATATTTTTTTAATGGATGTATCTGTTCATGGCATCACCTCCATGACCAATCTGACGCCAAGAACCCATCTGAACGGTCACCCATCATTCAATTAATCAGAACTGTTATAGACTAGACTATTCCCAAACTTTACAGGCCCCAACCCAACCCA
Organism: Homarus americanus; assembly: GCF_018991925.1. NCBI lineage: Eukaryota > Metazoa > Arthropoda > Malacostraca > Decapoda > Nephropidae > Homarus > Homarus americanus. Next base: position 1,835 of record NW_024736329.1, read on the forward strand.
ACCCAACCCAAACCCAAACCCAACTTCCTTCAAACCCAAACCCAGCAAACAAACCAAATCTAAAATCAACAACAACAACAACCAACACAACCCAACAACAACCCATTAACCCAACAACAACTAACTTCAAAGCAACCCAAACCAAACCATCCCCAACCCAGCAACCCAACCCAACAACCCAACCCAACAACCCAGCAACCCATTTTAAACATTATGATTGAGGTGTGTTCGGACGGAGTCACAATCCTAAAAGTTGGGTTAGATTAGAAGAGGTCAGGCCAGTGTGTCGTTCATTAGGACTGTGGGCCCATTAGGATCAAGGTCACTGGGTAAGCTTTAACTTCTTGAGTACAGTATTATGACAAACCTCCAGAGTACGGTGACCTTACCCCCTGAGTACGATAACTTAACTTCCTGAGTTCAATGATTTAATCCCAGGAGTACAATGACTTAACCTCATGAGTAAGGAGACTTAACCTCATGAGTACGTCGAATTAACCACGTGAGTACGATGAGTTAACCTCGTGAGTACGATGACTTACCCCATGAGTACGATGACTTGACTTCCTGAGTAAGATGACTATCCCCGAGTACAGTGGCAGCTTACTCAACGGGACTAGTCATTGTATTTAAAACGGTTAAGATCAGGGTTGAAAAAAACATGACTGTTGAAAAATTATTAAACAAACCATGTTTTTATTTTATTGGACTATGGCGCAATCAGTTGCATTTATCTTTCATATTTCAATCAAGAACTGTTCAGTTCAGTATATTTTCATTATAAACTAACTGAAAAAAGTATTTAGTTTACATTCCTCGTTATCTGCTTACTTGAAATGTTTGTAAATTCAGCATGATCGTGTCTTAATACACCTTAATAATTTGTAAATTATGTGCCAGGGTTTAAATAATTACAAGTAAGGGGTCAAGTCATCTCACTCAATGAGTCGAGATATCTTACTCAGTGGGGTAACTTATTTGTTCTCAAAAGGTTGACACCATATCCAGGGGGTTTAGACCCTTATATCATTAACTAACTGGGGTATCAGTCGTTGTCCCCCCCCCTAGAATTAGAGAGGCAACTCATACCCCGTGCTTGTCTTTTTGCCAAATTAAATACGCAAGCAAAAAATGACCTTACCGAATATCAGATTTACATGTGAAAAATTGTGGTCGCACACTGGGAGGTGTGGTGTGGTGGATGTAATCCTAGACAAGGTTCTTGAAACTCCAGGGCACGAGCAGTAGGTATATTCAATAAGTGGTACAAGGCTGGGCGTGATAGCCAACCGATACAGGAGCGGTTACTAGGGACCCCGGACCGTAGGTAGGCCGAGGCCGATCTGAGGGAAATTAGCTAGCTAGGCAAGGGGAGTTGCTAGACATTCCTAGGACAATAAATGAGGTCTTCTAATTACTCGACTAGCGCGGTACAGACATAGTACATCGGGACATAGTAAATGAACATAGGCATAAGACATAAGCATAGACATCAGACATGCTATAATAATATGTAGTAATACAGACATGTGAATAAATGGTACAATGAATGGTAACAAGAGTCCTGGTGTCAGGCGTGTTCACATATCTTGGTATGTACATATCTATACACCTCCCTCCCCCTTTACGCTCGTAGTGCAATCTCGAGCGGCTACGGACTCTTTTTCCATGAGTCGGGGGGAGCGGCGAGGGACAATGGGAGGATCAACTGACGACCTTCGTTCCTGGTCTGGGCAAGGGGACACAGGGGACGGGGAGGGAGGTTCGTCACTAGAGGATGGCACTGGGCGGAGATGGCGTCTGTTTCGCCACCACACACGACCACTGGGGAGGCGGACTTGGTACGAACGAGACTCGCCACGGCCCATGACGACCCCGACCTTGTCCCAGCGGTGTGGCGTCGGGTCCTGGATTCGTACTTGCTGGCCGACGGTCAACCTGGGAAGGGGGCGGGCGTGGGCGTCATAGTGGCTTGTCACTTGGGCCATCCGGGCAGCCTCACGGCGGTCACACTCGTCCGCCTTGATCTGCCATTCATCTAAGAAGGACTGGGGGTGGGCAGGCACACAAGTACGAAGGGGGCGGCCATACAACACCTGGGCAGGAGAGCGTCCGGCAGGGGTAGGGGTGTTACGGAGTTCCAGTAGGCCCCTGTCGAACTCCTCGCAGTCTAGGTTCCCCGTCGGTGCTGTCTTGAGGATGAGTGGCTTCTGGACTTCCTCGCCAGTGTGGGGGGTGACTTAAATGGTGAACTTCCAGCGTTCGGCGAAGCTCTTGAACTCGTGGCTATTGAACGGGGGCCCACCATCGGTTCGGAGGCGGAGAGGCACTCCGACTTCCCGGAAGAAGCAACAAAACATCCGGATGACCCTGGAAGAGGTGGTGTCCCGACCACAGGGAACTACCACGGGCCATCCAGAGAGCCTGTCGGCGACCACCAGGAAAGACTTTCCGGCCACATTAAAAAAGTCGGCGGACACGGACTCAAAGGGCCGCTTTGGGAGGTCATTGCACAGGTACGGCTCTTGTTGCTGGCTGGGTTGGAGTTGCTGGCAAGGCTCACAGGCCTCAACCGTGCTCTTAATATCGGCGTCAATACCAGGCCAGAAGACGGTCTGACGGGCTCTGCGCCTGGTGGCTTCAACGCCGCGGTGGCTGTCATGGAGGCGGGATAAGGTGCGCCGGCGGAGGGC
>NW_024736330.1:0-19349 GCF_018991925.1 Homarus americanus
GCACTACACTACTGGGCATTGATATATTATATGTATGATGCAAATGTTCAGAATGTATGGGTTTATTCACTGAGTATTGGGTAGGTCACTGGTGATAATAAAGACAATAACAAGCATCTAAAATGAAATTTATCCACCATACGAAAAAAAACCAATGTACAAGGTCAAGGTAGTGGAGTAGGTAGCCTGTCATTATAGTAGACCATGTTCGATCCCAGGGCCCAACTAAGCGGTTATCGTGACTTCCGTGGTCAGTCGACGGGGTAAAAAGCATTCCGCTCACGTAACCCTAGACCAAACTGGCACGCTGCTGACCTACCACGGAGGAGGGGGGAGGGGGGCTTCTCCGTGATAGGGGGTGGGCTCCATGTGAGGGACAACAACTGGTTGTATTCCTGACTTTTCGACTTAGAGTTTTCTTCGGAAAGAACAAGCCAATAGTATGGTACAGAACTATACATCATAGAAAAGTGTGAATCACCCGTTCAGACGCCTCCGATTGGTCGTTAACTGGCTCCACTTCTAACCACTCGCGTGTGGCTACCCTTGCTACCAACTTGGACTAGCTTATGAAACCCTATATATTGTTGATGGAATCCTCTATACTCAGGTGGGCGTTCTCTAGCGCCCTCCTCATCTGCATATTCATTCTTTTTTGTGTGTGTGAGTGTTTTTGTTTCATTCCAGTCTGGCAGGTCTCCATATTCATCTACATTCATCACGGCCGTCAGAGATAAGAAGTTGACTGTTGTATATGTAAAAATTCTACATCGTCAGTCTTGTTTTTCCCATTGTGTTTTTCCTTGCTTACCTTTGTCACAACATGACACAGTAAACGTCAACATAAGTCTCCCGACTCTCAGATCCCGCCATGTCCGCTTCCTCTCATGCTGCTGTTTGTGCACTCCATTGTTGATGACGAAAAAAATAATTTTTAGATTCATTTGCATTTCTATCGCCGGGTACAGGTAATGTTCCCCTGGGCCTAGACCGACGATGTCTACAAAGTTTTACGCTCGGAATTTCACCAAAACGATGCTTTTGCAATTTATCACAAATGTATCTATAATGTCGGATAATCAAATGCAACTGGTTTCTCACCTCCTTATTTATCTTATTGTAACATACGAGCTTTTGTCATGACCTAACATTGACTACCAGTAAAATATATTCATCATTGTAATTGCTGCATCAATAAATCTATTATATTATCCTGGCTTATAACTCTATACTAACAAAATATTTTTCGGTTCTTCAACTGGGTTTTGATATTGATATTTGTTTTTGGCAAATTTTGTACATTAGGATTCATGCATGGTATCCTTTATGGCGGGACTGTGCTACTAAGCCGGTAAACTTATTGATATAAATTGTACACGAGAAAGTTCGTGACTCAGGCAAGGACCTTACTAATGCAGGTATTGCATGAAGCTGGCCAGTAAGTGTGACATATAGTCGTTTTTCCTCTACAAAAGTTAATGTTACGATACTTTTTTCTTTATATCCACAAACACACATGCAACATGATAACTGTTGCCCCTCGTGGACCAGGATGGTCGGCCGTGTGGCAACTCAGGAGAGAATTTGTTTATAATGTAAAGGTTGCCGCTAACACAACAACAACGACCTGAGCTAGCGAGACATACTGTATAACCCAAGGTCTATGAATAGTTTCGGAAGCCCAGACAACTAGCCCACCTTCCACTATCAAGGTCTCTAAGTAATGCTGGGTAGACTGGTAAATTCAATTTTTTTTTCCAGTGTTTCTACATCAGTCTCAAACCCTGGGCCGGTTGCTTGTGGGGCGAGCGTGCTGACCACATCAAAGGTTACCGTAAACATATACAATATACACCTACAAGGACACACTAACACGTTCATGCACAAACAATTTAATTCTATTTTCGTCATACAATTTGTGGAAAAATATTTGGTGGACCAGCGTGTCTGACTCTCGCGTTTACTGGCTTCAGTCACACAAGTCTTCATGACGCACTGTGAGAGGCACTGGTTTGTCAAGGATCAGTCTGGTGTAGTAAATAAAACAAAGAGTTGTTTTAGACGTAGTTTATGATGTTATCACCTTGCGTGTTGAAGTTCGCGTTGAGGGAAGAGAGACATTCCTGTTGTAACGTTACGTCCGGGGGGCATGACTTGCTGTCTGGCTAATGTATACCAGAGTGATACTCCCTCGTGACACTCTGGCTGTACATGTTACTTATTTACTATTTGCTGACGTGTTTTGTGGGCGCCAGGTGGGTATGTAGGTGAGGGATCACTAACTGATACACCCTCAGCGAGTCTCCAGCAGTATTTTCGAGATACAACCTTATGTTTCCTTATTTTATTGATGGGGAAAGTCATTGGGATTCCTACCAAATATAACAATGTTTTGTGCTTGAACAACCTTAAACACGCATTATAAATTATTTTTAGTGCTCCTGTGTGATTTGCGTCTCCCAAAATCCAAATATATTACATCTCGTGCTTGTATGCAGTGTACCACCGAAAGCTAGCAAGTACTGTCTGAGCAAATCACAGCGTTGAGAATTAAACAGTAAGCAGGAAAGGTTCACAATGAGGGGGACATAAAGTACGATGGGAGGTACAGCTGGGAGGTATGTCAATGATCGGCAGGGAAGTAAAGGGTTACATTATATCATTTTGGGTATAGGAAATCTTGTAAAGGAATATTGGTGTGTCAGATAGCTTTTTCTTACTCAGATTTAATTAATGCTAAACTCGACAGTACATATAACGATAAATAACAGAGGAAATGGCTGAAGAAAAGCTTTATGAATATTTAAAAGCAAACGAAATTTCAGAGTTCAGTGAATGTCTACTGTATTTACAATCTTGATTTTAATACAAAGGGGGAAGAAGCACCAGGAGGAGAGGGACATATAAATGGAAGAGGAGAAAGGTTTACTGACATTGTAAAGAAAAACAAGATGGTACTTTAAAATTCATGGTTTCAACATCACCCAAGGCATCTATTTACGTGAATGTTACTCCAAGATAATGATGATGTTATGGTCAGGAATATATATTGTTCATAAAATCAACAATTAGTTGACTCAAACTAAGACCCACCAAAAGGAAACGTTATTGGGTTAAGTAAGAACAAAACTTAAAATGACAAGAAAAAAAAAGGTAAATTAAATTAAGTGAGTAACAGAGGTAGTAATAAGAGCATGACATACACACACACACACACACACACACACACACACACACACACACGTTCGTTCGTTCGTTCGTTCGTTCGTATGTTCAATGCACCAGACAATCAAATCAAATAAGTGTATCGTGTCACGTGTGGGCGCTGTTGTGACCACACCAGTTGTGCCCGCTCCTCCCCCCTTTGTGTGTTGTATCCACCTCACACCTCGACGACTGTAATGTAGGTGGTCTTCTATTCTTCAGACCACTGTAATGTCACTGTGTACTCCAGACCACTGTAATGTTACTGTGTAACCCAGACCACTGTAATGTTACTATGTACCCCAGACCACTGTAATGTTACTGTGTACCCCGTTACTGTGTACCCCAGACCACTGTAATGTTAATGTGTACCCCAGACCACTGTAATGTTAAAGTGTACCCCGTTACTGTGTACCCCAGACCACTGTAATGTTACTGTTTACCCCGTTACTGTGTACCCCAGACCACTGTAATGTTAATGTGTACCCCGTTACTGTGTACCCCAGACCACTGTAATGTTACTGTGACACTGTAATGTTAATGTGTACCCCGTTACTGTGTACCCCCAGACCACTGTAATGTTACTGTGTGTACCACCCTGTTACCCCACTGTAATGTTACTACTGTGCACCCCCCTGTAATGTTACTGTGCACCTGTAATGTTGTGTGTACTGCCTGTAATGTTAGACCACTGTAATGTTACTGTGTACCCCAGACCACTGTAATGTTACTGACCACTGTAATGTTACTGTGTACCCAGACCACTGTAATGTTACTGTGTACCCCTGTTACTGTGTACCCCGACCACTGTAATGTTACTGTGTAATGTTACTGTGTACCCCAGACCACTGTAATGTTACTGTGTACCCCAGACCACTGTAATGTTACTGTGTACCCCAGACCACTGTAATGTTACTGTGTACCCCAGACCACTGTAATGTTACTGTGTACCCAAGACCACTGTAATGTTACTGTGTACCCCAGACCACTGTAATGTTACTGTGTACCCCAGACCACTGTAATGTTACTGTGTACCCCAGACCACTGTAATGTTACTGTGTACCCCCGAGAACAATATACAGTGTGTGTTCAAGGAGAGAGAGACAGAGAGAGCGATTCCTTAACACTGGTGCAAATTCAGTTATCCGTTTATTGCTGTATCGTTGAGCGGAATGAGCCAAAATTTAAGGTCAGCTGTAATGTAGCAGATAATTTACTTCAACACCGTCGCTGTATGCCTGACTAAATTTACAAAGTGATACCTGAGCATTTCCTGGTGTGCACTCAGAGAACAGGTGTTCCCTTGTGTTTTACGTTATCGTCCAATAGCCATTCATAGTTTATGGTTCGTTTGCTGCACGACAGGAATATTCGCTCTAATTAATTGGTATACCTGACAATAATTGTTTAAACGGAAATTGTTTTGTTGTCTCCTACACTGTCTCCTGGCCAGGTAAGTTGGAGGCCGCCCCTCAGTATTACGTCACCTGATGGTTGTTGTTTATGCTGAGAATGAAACTTACCTTAGTCCTGCTCCTCTCTACTCACACCTGCCACACATTTTTACCTGTGCAAAAAAGTTCTTCTCGGAGGTCAACATTTGTTCCAGCTGGCGCCTCATAAACTCTGTCAGGGAGGAACATTTTCCTGGACGAGGTTCACTAGCGTCCTTGTTGAAGGTGAAGCTGGACGTGATATTGAAGTACAGTATAGAGTGTAAGTGAAGATAGTAGTGACGATAAAAGCAAAGAAGATTGAGGAGGACAAGTGATGGTGAAAATTAAAGAATAAAGTGAAGTTGAAGGCATTAGTTTAGATGGAGATGGCGGTGATATCTAAAATGTCTAAGGAGATCAAATCAAGAGTGAAAGTGAAATATAATGTGAAGGTGAGGGTGTTAGTATAGGTGAAGGTGTGGCCAAGGGAGATATATAAAGGAACGTAATGATGGCGAAGATGGAGGTGAAAGTGAAAACTAGATTGTTCGTTATACTGTACATGTGCTGTAAGTGGTGGTGTCTTAGATGTTGTCAGGTTATTCTATTGAGCTTCCCTCTATCCAGCTCGCGTCTGCCCCGTAACACACCAAGGCACAACACATACCTGTATATGCTAAGAATAAATAATTTAGCTCTTCTGCTCTCGATTTGTCCTGCAGTCATACGTAGAGATAGAAATGTGTATATAACAGATGCCCTTCAGTGCACCTTCTCCATGGACTAGTGCCAAGGAGACACTTGGCTATGGTAACACTCATAAGACACAGATGACACGTTAACAGGACCACAATCAATGTAATTAAGGGTAAATGAAGTAAGCCACAAGTATGAAAACATTTAGTGGTCATACAGTGTTAACTCCCTAATCTATTACTTTCTCCCATTAGAATATATTGACGCTTGTGTTTTAATTGATTGAAAATGTCTATATTATTTGATTTTACATACAACACACTATTATAAAAAACCCTACAAGTTAAGGGTCTGTAACGTATGGTAAGTATATATATCCTCACTAACTCTTGTCTGGTTGGTAGTGAGATGTATCACTAAGATAGGAAACTCAATTATAATTTACCTCATATATGTGTCTTTCTCTCTATTGGATCATCATCATCTGTTAGGGATCGACTTGGAAAAAAAAATCATGATGAATAGTAATGGTTTTGTGATGAAGGTGCAGAAGGTACAGAGGCAAGAGTAGTTCAATAATATATTTGTTTATTGGTGGCTGACTATTGGCTGACTATTGACCTCAACAACACATGAGGTAATTAGAGGAATAACGTATGGCTTTTAGACAGGGAAACATCAACAGTCTGGAGAGAGCGAGCGAGAGAGAACGAGAGATTTTAATTCACATTTCTCACTTCAGTCAATACCTAATAGAACTAAGGCCAGTAAGATACCTTGGTTAATTTTCTCCTCACCTTCCGGGGTTTGTTAACTTTATTTTCATCAATTCTCTCTAAAAAAAATTCCTCTTCCACATCCTTCCTGGTGGTCAAGTTCGCTGTACCATCCATCCACCTGAGGAACTTCTTTAGGTTAGGTTAGATGAGGTTAGGTCAGATGAGGTTAGGTTAGATAAGGTTAGGTTAAGTTAGGTTAGGTTCACCAGTGTCTAGGCTTCAGATCATAGTGTTGATAGCTTGGTATATACTACATGATTGAGGTGGAGTTTGCATAACAAATTAGTAACAAGGAGGGTCACGATATAATCTTCCTTGGGGAGATAAGAGGCAGGAAATAAGAGAACATGTCGAGTCATAAACACAACTATACACAAGAGAATATAAGCCGCGAGGTCATCATGTATAATATATTCAACATAATGTGATTTAAAAGTTAAAATTACTCTGTCATCAGCTCGGACATGAAGGAAAATAATCCACCACAGGTCGTTGAAAGAATGTAGATCAGCATTCAAGTTGTCAGTGATGAACGTTGATAAAATGAGCTACATATTTTACAGGTAGACACCGACTGGTATAACAATTGGTAAGGAAACCCACTGACTTATATTACGGTAGACACTGATTAGTATGATACGAGCATAACCGTGGTCCCTTGCTAGACTCCTCATTCACTACCCACATCAGTCAAGATATAAAGCTGTGCATAATAAATCCATCCTCACGAATCAGAATAAAAAAACAACCACCATCTCCAGAAGTGACAAGTCAGTTGAACTTTTTTTTTATTATTGGTTAATAAATGGTCTTTTAATAACTGCATTCAACTTCCTATTTCATTTTCTCTTGTCATGATTGGGATAACGTGATTTTTTTTTAATCGGTTGTTTGAATGTGTCAAAATGTGCATCTTTGTCCCAGCCCTGGTGTTACTATGGAGTATTAAGTTTGTGTGTGTGTGTGTAATAATTCCTCTTATAAGGAAGTCTTTACTTGTAGTCGAGTGGTCGTAAGGTCTTTGTTCCCTCCACCGCAGATGTCCTCGAAGTCCTTGTTGAAGTATTTGGTTCCACACTCGTCTACTTCCTCTTGTTAACTAAAGGGGTGAATTATATTTTTCTATATTATGTACAGAGTTTGCCGTGACAAAGACCTTGCCTACTGGGTGTGGGGTCTGATCAGTCAGACCCACATGATGTATCCTATGTACTTAATCATAGAAGACCTGGGATACTGGTCGGGAGATTTAAGACGTAATATCAGCAGACCACCTACGCAGTATCAATCTTACGATTAGTTATGCAAATATTAATGTCCTATCCTTAGGTATACCATGCTAATAGCGAAATTAAAATAACAATCGTGTGATGGCGACGCGCGCGCGCGTGCGTGCGTGCGTGCGTGCGTGCGTGTGTGTGTGTGTGGATTTGTGCAAAAAAAAAATCAGAAAATCTCGAGTAAGATAGAGTGGTGCAGCGCCCAGAGCCACTCGGGTGAAGCTCAAAAAGTGCCACCTGATTGTTGGAGGTGAGAGAAGTCAGTTACAGTCTTCCCTCGTCTGGGGTAAACACATCTGGCCAAGAGACTTCGGTGTCATTTTTGAGGTTTTGGTTTTGTTGAGTTACACGTCCTTCTTCTACCCAAAGAGCCGAGAACAGTGGTAGCATAGATGAGATGTGTATCCTGACCTCAGTTGCCCTCCCCCTCTCGGAGAAGGAAAACAGTAAGGCCAAGAAAAAATTAAAAACATAAGATCACTGAATGAAGACATTAATGGCCATCATCAAGGAACTGGCAATAGAACAAGTGGTCTACGAGGTATGAGTCGACCAACAGCCTGAATAGCTTGCCGCACTAATGAAACCACACTGATTAATTATCTGCCCATTTTGCATAGAAGAAATAGCGAGGATCACACCTCAGCGGACCGAGATACAGCAACTCAGAGGATTTGACTGCCGTCGGACATTGAACGATATTTTCATTTAATTTTTTCCAACTTCCATTGACCACCGCTAGACTATTATTACGTATGAGGTGCACTTCGAAAGACTTACAACAGAAGGTACTGAGTATATCCTATCAAGAGACACTGGATTTATATTTTCATCAAGTTACGTGCAGTGTTGTGTACGATTCCCGTCTCACGGAGTGCTATTGTCTGTTCTTACGAAACACAACTAATGACAGTAACAATTTTGCTATTACAGAATGTTTTTATATATCCTTATTTGAGTGTAATACATAATATCCTCAGTAAGGACACAATAGTCTACAGTTTTTGTTGTGTAACTTTATTCTGTGATATAACTCTCACTTGCTTAAATAAGGAACTTGACGATTCCTTTCCTTAAAATCACATCGTACTGAACTATGTTAATCATAAATTCGCGTGTCAATGACTGTTATAGTTGTATTCGTTGAGAACTATGATTTTTTTTCATATTAAAAATAAAATTATCGATACTTACTAATAGATGACTATTGCAATGTTTTCCTGGAGGGAATCTACTTCATACGGCGTCCTGGGAGCCACTGTAATTCTCCCATACAATTACTTTTTCTAGCCGACTGTTACTCCCTCTAGGTTCTCTACATGACCAAGACTCAAGATAAACCTGTTACATCTAGTTTATCTTTCCTCCGTTTTCCTCGTCGTCTTTGTCCCAACTTTTCTCACACTCGCTGTCGACGTGATCTTTCTGTCCATCCTTGTGACCTGTTCTGAGCTCGGCTCATATTAGCCTTGCCTTCCTATTCTCCGCCTCTGCTCGTGCTCACCACCTCTTCCTCCTCTTTCATGTAGTCAGGGAGAGTCAACACTCCACGCCAGATGGTACAACACAAACACCTGAGGAGAAAGTTCACTTACAGGGGCGAGGGATGAGTGTATTTTGCGGATTCTAAACTCCACTTAAACTCCCGGTGGCTGGAGGATAGAAGTACACTTTGAGGTTGGTGCTGTAGTAAGTTTACCAATAGAATGTATAAGCTCCACTGAAATTAAGGCGTAAATATAAGTATTATGGTGTGTTATAATGTCTCATAGTTCAGTTACGGGCTCGTAGAAACGCAGCAAGAAAGAGAAAAGGAGACACACGGAAGCTGGACAGATAATTATTCATCTCTTCATTCACATGTTTAGTTTCGTCGTGTAGATTTTTTTTCCATTTAGAGGAAATTGGCGAAAAATAAGTGAGGAAAGATTTATTGCGGTTTCACTGTAAAAATGGAAGAGTTGAAGTAAAGGTGTCTCAGATAATATATATATATATATATATATATATATATATATATATATATATATATATATATATATATATATATATATATATATATTCATTCTCCCGAAACCCTGGGTCACCTCACCACTTTCTCATAACTGATACTCCCCGGATACTCCTCCCTCTCGGTTCCTCTTGTTCTGGTGTCATGCAGGAAATGGATACAATAATATACAGTATTTGTTTACACTTCTGCCAATCTTGATTTGGCATATAGTTCCACCCACTCTCATCTGTTTGTTTATAAGAAAAGATAATATTGTTAATAACCCAAGAGAGGATTGGGATCTTGTATACATTCAGAATATTTTACATTATGTGCGTATGTTCGCTCGCGTGCATTTTTATGTTGCTTATGTACACTATTTCCACAGTTGTGAAGATATAGTAGAAAGATGAAATTTGGTAGGTGATAGTCGTACACCATATTCTGTCCCAAAGATCGAGCGAAGCCGCGTAGCTCCCCTTGTGCTATATATAAAGCTAAATACCAATGAAATATAGAGGGAGTCCAACAAACAATATTTATCGTAAAAGTCTGGCACGGTTATGACTTTTTTCACCGAGGTGTTCGCGGATGGTGTGTGTGTTCGTGTTTGACTTGTGTTTAAATTGGCTCAGTCATTTGGGTGATACGAGTCATTGCCCTCATAAAATATCTCTGCAATGATGGAAGTGATTTATACATTACTCGTTGCTGTATCTGATAAACCAGTTAAGAATAGTCTCCACAATGCTCCCGAGTCAGTTTACACTCGTACCGTCTGTTTCAAGGTCGCTGGTATCCAGGGCACCCATAGTCGACCTTTGAACAGATACCGGACTTCATCTGTACTGTACACGTCGAACACAAAAATTAATCATTAAGTAACTGACTGTTAGAGGTTATTGAGCAACAGGTGTGTGTCTGTTGTACTTGCCAGTAAGTAGTCAAATTTTATAGCTTATTAACAAGAATTCCTTCTCTGAATTAGCTTTTTTTTTTTTTTAGGACTGCAGCGAATACATAAGACTCCATGAAGAGGCACTTGTCTGAAGGTTATTTGGCAGAGACTGATTTTTTTTGCTTATAAATAATACAATAGTTCCTGAACCAAAACGTTGTTACTGGAGAGGACCCCCCACACCCACACACACACACACCCACACCCACACACACACACAACACACACACACACACACACATACATCATTCGTAAAGATGTATGTTGTTCAGTATTTTACTCGCTAGGTCTCTCCTCTAGTTTCAAAACTTTATAAATTAAGACAACTTTCGCGTTTTTATCGTTCAGTTGTGAAGGTGTGTTTGTGTCGCCTGCCTATCTTATGTAAATTTGTCTTGTCTTTCTCTTGTGTTTCTCTATCTCATAAAATGCAATCATACATAATGATAATAATAATAATAATAATACTGTAATAATAATAATAATAATAATAATAATAATAATAATAATAATAATAATAATATAATCGTAATAATAATAATAATAATAATAATAATAATAATAATAATAATAATAATAATAATAATAATAATAATAATTATAATGGTTTGCCCTCGTGTAACGAGACGAGGATGGCCACAAGGGCCACCTAGGCGTGAATGTGTTTAAGGTGTAGAAGCTGTCGCCAACACAGCAACCACACCTTAAGTTAACGGGACACACACACACACATATGAAATCGTGATACTTTTTTCTCCAGAATATTTTTTCCATTCTCAACCAACTATTACAGTCTACTTTTTCGCGCCTCTTTTCACATCCTGCCATTCTCTACGAGAATGGCACAATGTATATATATATATGATGGCATTGCACGTAGGTTAGGTTAGGTTAGGTTTTTGTCGTGCCTTTTTTCTGTGACTTTTTCTTGATTTTTTCCTGGATTCGCCGTGCCTACCCAAAATACACCTGTGCACCGGTGAACTCCGCATAAAAGCATAATAATATAAACAACTATAACATTAAGCTTAGTTAAACATACTACATTTTTGGGACACAATTTTATGTATCCAGTACCAGTTTTGCTCACAAATAATTATATGAAATATTTTATATACAATCCACCATGACATGTAGCCATCCCGACACCAACGCCACCACCATACGGAAGGGGGAGTAACGAGCGCTTCCCAAACCAATGTAGGGAAATGCTTGTTAAATACACAATCCCAATATTTTGCTATGCACAACACAATGCATTACTGTGCATTACGCTATGCATAACACCACATATCCTCCTGATTCTCTCCTCCTCCTCTTCTGCAAGTCTTCTTGCCCTCTCTTCTTCCTCGGCACGTCCACCTGACCTCTGCTTGTCCTTCTGACCTTCGTGATTGTACAGGCGGCCACAAGAGTCCGGCCCACTGGTTGTGACCAAGTGTCACCACTGATGCGGCCCGAGTGTCACCACTGGATGGGGCCGAGTGTCACCACTGGATGGGCCGAGGTCACCACTGGATGTGGGCCGAGGTCACCACTGGATGTGGGCCGAGGTCACCACTGGATGTGGGCTGAGGTCACCTCTGGATATGGGCCGAGGTCACCACTGGATGTGGGCCGAGGTCACCACTGGTTAACTTCACCTGTATCCTACAGAGACAAATGTGACAAGATTAGATACGGAAAATTAAATAGATTATCAGTTTAGCCAGAAATTTTCATAATGACTTTACACTTGACTGCATGTGTGTTGTGTGTGTTTGTGAAGAGAGTGTTGGTTAGGTTTAGGTTTGATTAGGTTAAGGTTTGATTAGGTTTGATTAGGTTAAAGTTTGATTAGGTTAGTTTGGGTTGCGTAGGGTTAGGTATGGTTAGGTTAGGCTACCTTTAGGGTAGCTAATCTTAAAGGGAGATATCTTTGAGGTACTGGGGAGGGGGAGAGAGACGAACGATGAGTAACTTTAGAAGATATGAACGAGGAAACGATGGATAAAATGAGAGAAGAATGACAGACAAGATAAACACAGGAAGGTGACGTTAGCCAGATGAAGAATGGAAAACGTCGGAGAAGAGGAAATAGAAGACACGGAGAGGTTATCAGTTCCTAATATGGGAAAGGAAAAAGGTGAGGAAAGATGCAAGAAAGAGCAGGGCCTGTGAGAGTGAGAGAAAGTGGAGACATTGAAGGCAGATTGAAATAGTAGTGAAGGTAGGAAGGAGAGAGCTTGGTAAAGGAGGAGAGAAGGGTAGGAAGTGAGGGGGGGAGAGAGACTGAGGAAAGACAGGATAGTTAGTTTAGTTCTCTCCCTCCACTCTTTCCTTGTAGACTCTCTCCCCACCTCATATCCTCCACCCTCCTTCTCCTCCTCCTCCTTTCACCTCTCTTCTTCTCAGCTCTTCACTTCTAGCGACTGTCTCTTGTTTTGGATAAAAGTTTTTACTCTCAAACGTTGACAAGAAAAAAAAACTAGTGCTATTTTCATTAAAGTTTGGCGTGTGATGGAGTAACGGGAATGTGTGAGACAGACAGTGATGAGGAGGCGGAGAAGGAAGGAGGAAAAGGAAGAGACGGCAAGAGGAAGAAATGTAAACAGAAAGAGTGGAGGAGAAGAGAAAGGTATTATGGATGTGGGAGAGATGGGTAAGGTAGGAGATAGAGGTTTGGTTGAAAGAGGGAGGGTGAGAAGGTGCAAGAGGAGGAGGAGCATGAGAAGGAGGAGGAGGAGAAACAGAAGATTGGGAGGGTGGAAGACGATGGTGGCAGGAGTGTAGTATGAGGTTGAGTTTGTGGGAGATGATGGAGAATGAAATCCATAGGAGTGAGGTAGAGAAAAGGAGGGAATGAGAGTAATGACATAAAAAAAGGAAAGAGAGATGCATGATTCGGTCTTCACCAGAAAAAAGTTTGTTAGTGGCTCAAAATAAAAGGATATCTGAAATCGTGTCGTTATTCTGATTCTTCTGTAATTTTCAACCAGTCGCACTATAGTATTACCCATAAAAGAGAATTTATCATCACCTCTGGTACAAGAAAGTAGCCACCACCACCTCTCTCACATCACCTGCCTCTGGTACAAGAAAGTAGCCACCACCACCTCCCTCACATCACCTGCCTCTGGTACAAGTAGCCACCACCACCTCCTCACATCACCTGCCTCTGGTACAAGAAAGTAGCCACAACCACCTCCCTCACATCACCTGCCTCTGGTACAAGTAGCCACCACCACCTCCCTCACATCACCTGCCTCTGGTACAAGAGTAGCCACCACCAGCTCCCCCACATCACCCGGCTCCTGGTAAAAGAGTAGCCACCACCACTCTGCCTCACATCACCTGCCTCCTGGTGCAGCCACCACCACCACCTCACATCACCTGCCGCTGGTACAAGTAGCCACCACCACCTCCTCACATCACTTGCTCTAGTACAAGAAAGTAACCACCACCACCTCCTCACATCACCTGCCTCTGGTACAAGAAAGTAGCCACCACCACCCCTCACATGACCTGCTCCTGGTACAAGAAAGTAGCCACCACCACCTCCCCACATCACCTGCCTCTGGTACAAGTAGCCACCACCACCTCCCTCACATCACCTGCCTCTCTACAAGAAAGGAGCCACCACCAGCTCCCCTCACATCACCTGCCTCTGCTGAAAAGTAGCCACCACCACCTCCCTCACATCACCCTGCCTCAAGTAGCCACCACCACCTCCTCACATCACCTGCCTCTGGTACAAGAAAGTAGCCACCACCAGCTCCCCACATCACCTGCCTCTGGTAAAGAGCACACCACCTGCTCACATCACCTGCCCCTGGTACAAGTAGCCACCACCACCTCCTCACATCACCTGCCGCTGGTACAAGTAGCAGCCACCACCACCTCTCACATCACTTGCCTCCTAGTACAAGAAAAACCACCACCACCTCCTCACATCACCTGCCTCTGGTACAAGAAAGTAGCCACCACCACCTCCCCACATGACCTGCTCTGTACAAGAAAGTGCAGCCACCACCACCTCCCCTCACCACCTGCCTCTCTGCGGCAAGTAGCCACCACCACCTCCCTCACATCACCTGCCTCTGGTAAGAAAGGAGCCACCACCAGCTCCCTCACATCACCTGCCTCTACAAGAAAGTAGCCACCACCACCTCCCCTCACACCCTGCCTCTGCACAAGAAAGTAGCCACCACCACCTCCCCACATCACCTGCCTCTGGTACAAGAGCAGCCACCACCACCTCCCCTCACATCACCTGCCTCCTGTACAAGAGACACCACCATCTCCCCACATCACCTGCCCTGGTACAAGCAGCCACCACCATCTCCCCACATCACCTGCCTCTGGTACAAGAAAGTAGCCACCACCACCTCCCCTCACATCACCTGCCTCTGGTACAAGAAAGTCACCCACCACCACCTCCCTGTACAAGAAAGGGCCACCACCACCTCCCCACATCACTTGGCTCCTGGTACAAGAAAGTAGCCACCACCACCACCCTCATCACCTGCCCCTGGCACGAGAGAGTAACCACCACCACCTCCTCACATCACCTGCCTGGTACAAAAAGTGGCCACCACCACCTCCCCCACATGACCTGCCTCTGGTACAAGAAAGTAGCCACCACCACTCTCCTCACATCACCTGCCTTGTAGCAAGAAAGTAGCCACCACCACTCCCTCACATCACCTGCCTGGTACAAGCAGCCACCACCACCTCCCCACATCACCTGCCTCTGGTACAAGAGTAGCCACCACCAGCTCCCCACATCACCTGCCTCCTGGTACAAGAAAGTAGCCACCACCACCTCCCTCACACCTGCCCTGGTCACAAGAAAGCAGCCACCACCACCCCCTCACATCACCTGCCCTGGTACAAGAGTAGCCACCACCACCTCCCTCACACTCACCTGCCCTGGCACAAGCAGACACCACCATCTCCCCACATCACCTGCCTCTGGTACACAAGTAGCCACCACCATCTCCTCACATCACCTGCCTCTGGTACAAGAAAGCAGCCACCACCACCTCCCCTCACATCACCTGCCTCTGGTACAAGAAAGTCACCACCACCACCTCTCTGGTCACAAGAAAGTGGCCACCACCACCTCCCCACATCACTTGCCTCTGTACAAGAAAGTAGCCACCACCACCTCCCCCACATCACCTGCCCCTGGCACGAGAAAGTAACCACCACCACCTCTACATCACCTGCCCTGGACAAAAAGTGGCCACCACCACCTCACATGACCTGCCCTGTACAAGAAAGTAGTCACCACCACCTCCCTCACATCACCTGCCTTGTACAAGAAAGTAGCCACCACCACCTCCCTCCACATCACCTGCCTCTGGTACAAGAAAGTAGCCACCACCACCTCCCTCCATCACCTGCCTCTGGTACAAGAAAGTAGCCACCACCACCTCCTCCACATCACCTGCCTCTGGTACAAGAAAGTAGCCACCACCACCTCTCCCCACATCACCTGCCCCTGGGTACAATTAGCCACCACCACCTCCCTCACATCACCTGCCTCTGGTACAAGAATAGCCACCACCACCTCCTCACATCACCTGCCCTGCACAAGAATGTAGCCACCACCACCTCTCACATCACCTGCCTCTGCAGGCAAGCAGCCACCACCACTCTCACATCACCTGCCTCTGGTACAAGAAAGTAGCCACCACCACCCCTCACATCACCTCCCCTGGCATGCAAGTAGCCACCACCATCTCTCCTGACATCACCTGCCTCTGGCACAAGTAGCCACCACAACCTCCCTCACATCACCTGCCTCTGGTACAAGAAAGTAGCCACCACCACCTCCCTCACATCACCTGCCTCTGGTACAAGAAAGTAGCCACCACCACCCCCCCACATCACCTGCCTCTGGCAGCAAGTAGCCACCACCACCTCCCTCACATCACCTGCCCTGGTACAAGAAAGTAGCCACCACCACCTCCCTCACATCACCTGCCTGGCACGAGAAAGCAACCACCACCACTCCCCTCACAACACCTGCCTCTGGTACAAGAAAGTAGCCACCACCACCTCCGTCACATCACCTGCCTCTGGCAGCAAAGCAGCCACCACACCTCCTCACATCACCTGCCTCTGGTACAAGTAGCCACCACCACCTCCCCCACACCTGCCTCTGGTGCACAGTAGCCACCAGCACCTCCCTCACATCACCTGCCTCCTGGTACAAGTAGCCACCACCACCTCCCCACATCACCTGCCTCTGGTACAAGAATGTAGCCACCAGCACCTCTCCTCACACTCACCTGCCTCTGTACAAGTAGCCACCACCACCTCCCTCACATCACCTGCCCTGGTACAAGAAAGTAGCCACCACCACCTCCCTCACATCACCTCCCTCCAGCTGCAGCCACCACCATCTCCTGACATCACCTGCCTCTGGCACAAGCAGTAGCCACCACCACCTCCTCACATCACCTACCTCTGGTACAGGAAGTAGCCACCAACACCTCCTCACATCACCTGCCTTGGTACAAGAAAGTAGCCACCACCACCTCCCTCACATCACCTGCCTCTGGTACAAGAAAGTAGCCACCACCACCTCACATCACCTGCCTCTGGTACAAGAAAGTAGCCACCACCACCTCCTCACATCACCTGCCTCTGCACGAGAAAGTAACCACCACCACCTCCCTCACATCACCTGCTCTCTGGTACACAAAAAGTGGCCACCACCACCTCACATCACCTGCCTCTGGATACAGAGTAGCCACCACCACCTCCCTCACATCACCCGTCTGGTACAAGAAAGAGCCACCACCACCTCCCCACATCACCTGCCTCTAGGCACAAGAAAGTAGCCACCACCACCTCCCCACATCACCTGCCTCCTGGTACAAGAGTAGCCACCACCACCTCCCTCCACATCACCTGCCTCTGGTACAAGAAAAGTAGCCACCACCACCCCCTCACATCACCTGCCTCTGGTACAACAAAGTAGCCACCACCACCTCCCCACATCACCTGCCCTGTACAAGAAAGCAGCCACCACCACCTCCCCTCACATCACCTCCTCTGGTACAAGTAGCCACCACCATCTCCTGACATCACCTGCTCCTGGTACAAGTAGCCACCAAAACCTCCCCCTCACATCACCTGCCTCTGGTACAAGAAAGTAGCCACCACCACCTCCCTCACATCACCTGCCTCTGGTCACAAGTGAGCCACCACCATCTCCCTCACATCACCTGCCTCTGGTACAAGAAAGTAGCCATCACCACCTCCTCTGGCAGGCTGCAGTGGCCACCACCACCTCCCCTCACATCACCTGCCTCTGCACAAGAAAGTAGCCACCACCACCTCCCCACATCACCTGCCCCCTGTACACAAGTAGCCACCACCACCTCACATCACGTGCCTCTGGTACAAGAAAATAGCCACCACCACATCCCTCACATCACCTGGCCTCTGGTACAAGCACACCACCACCTCCCCTCACATCACCTGGCCCCTGGTACAAGAGTAGCCACCACCAGCTCCCACATCACCTGCCTCTGGTACAAGAAAGCAGCCACCACCACCTCCCCTCACATCACCTGCCTCTGGTACAACAGCAGCCACCACCACCTCCCTCACACCTGCCCTCCCCTGCTCTGGCACAGCACCACCACCACCTCCTCACATCACCTGCCTCTGGTACAAGTAGCCACCACCAACCTCACATCACCTGTCTCTAGTACAAGAAAGTAGCCACCACCACCTCCCTCACATCACCTGCCTCTGGTACAAGAAAGTAGCCACCACCACCTCCCTCACATGACCCTGCCTCTGGTACAAGAAAGAAGCCACCACCACCTCCCTCACATCACCTGCCTCTGTACAAGTAGCCACCACCACCTCCCTCACATCACCTGCCTGTACAAGAAAGTAGCCACCACCACCTCCCTCACATCACCTGCCTCTGTACAAGCAGCCACCACCACCCTCCCCACATCACCTGCCTCTGCACAAGAGCAGCCACCACCACCTCCCTCACATCACCTGCCTCTGGTACAAGAAAGTAGCCACCACCACCTCCCCCCCTCACATCACCTGCCCTGGAACAAGAGCAGCCACCACCACCCTCACATCACCTGCCTCTGTACACGCAGCCACCACCACTCCCCACATCACCTGCCTCTGGTACAGCCACCACCACCTCCCCACATCACCTGCCTCTGGTAAGCAGTAGCCACCACCACCTCCCTCACATCACCTGCCCTGGCCAAGTAGCCACCACCACCTCCCTCACAATCACCTGCCTCCTAGCATACAGTAGCCACCACCACCTCCCCACATCACCTGCCCCTGGTACAAGAAAGTAGCCACCACCACCTCCCCACATCACCTGCCCTGGTCAAAGCAGCAGCCACCACCACCTCACATCACCTGCCCCTGGTCGAAAGTAGCCACCACCACCTCCCCACATCACCTGGCCCTGGCATGCAAGCCACCACCACCTCCCTCACATCACCTGCCCCTGGCAAGAGTAGCCACCACCAGCCCCCCACATCCACTGCTCCTGGTACAAGAAAGTAGCCACCACCACCTCCCCCACATCACCTGCCCTGGTACAAGCAGCCACCACCACCTCCCTCCACATCACCTGCCCTGGTACAAGAAAGCAGCCACCACCACCTCACATCACCTGCCTCTTGTACAAGAAAGTAGCCACACCACCTCACATCACCTGCCTCTGGTACAAGAAAGTAGCCACCACCAGAACCTCACATCACCTGCCTCTAGTACAGAAAGTAGCCACCACCACCTCCCTCACATCACCTGCCCTGGTACAAGTAGCCACCACCACCTCCCCACATCACCTGCCTCTGGTACAAGAAAGTAGCCACCACCACCTCCCCCACATCACCTGCCCTGGTACAAGAAAGCAGCCACCACCACCTCTCTCACATCACCTCGCCCTGGTACAAAAAAGTAGCCACCACCACCTCCCTAGCAATTTCAATACGTAACTGAACGAAGCACAATGAT
>NW_024736331.1:0-2500 GCF_018991925.1 Homarus americanus
TGAGTTATATTTAAGAGGTTAATAGGTTATGTACTGTATATTGATTGTACTATTCATACTGTGTGTTATGATATACCAGCATCTGATGTATGTGAATTGTTCTTTAACAGGTTTTGACTGAATTATACTCATCGTGTCAACGACAAGGGTCTTATTCTCCTGCCACAAACCAATAAGCTCTGAAGGCATTAACATATATATATATATATATATATATATATATATATATATATATATATATATATATATATATATATATATATATATATATATATATATATATATATATATATATATATATATATATATATATATATATATATATATATATATTTGTAACAGGTCGGAATTTACTGGACTTTAATTTCCCACTTGACTTGGGGTTTATTAAAGATTATTAGATGGTAATGGCAGTGGAAGCGCCCCTTAGTGAGAAATCCCGAACCAGCACAAGAGCACTTAAATTTATTAACAAAATGAATTGTCCATGACCCGTGGAAGGATAGCGTCTGTGACTGGGATGAATGAGGCACACTGTAAAATTTAGACACTTATATTCCCTCCAACACTACAAACACAATCAAATAATGGTACACCAATATGCCCACCTCTTAACTTGAACTTAAAACACTACTCTGGGGAATAAAAGTTATACATGATATAGAAATTATTAGAAACTCAGGCAACAATAAATTTGAAGTATTAAGAAATGTTGCTTACACACATGAAACAGGCCTTAAGGGCTTTCACAGAATAATATCCACCACTGCGGAAGTGGTATAAAAATAAGAAATTATTAATTCCACCATGAATAGGCCTAAAGGGCACTCAATATAATTATGTTACACCAACAGATGCAGGCCTTAAGGGTTTTCAACAAAATAATATCAGTCACTGAGGAAATGGTATTAAAAAATAAGAAATTAAATACTCTACAATGAATAGGCCTTAAGGGCACTCAATATAATTATGTTACACCAACAGATGCACACCTCCTAACCTAACTTAAACACTACTCTGGGGAACAAAGGTTATATCTGAGATTGAAACTATAAATAAATTTTAAATGCACACAGCATACATTATTAACTGAAAAAATAATATTAACTACACACAAAAATATTGTCACTATTATAAAGACGTTACTGAGTCCAATACCCGTGAACCATGCTCCCTAACCTAACACACACACAGATTCCACCTGCACTCCGTAGTCGTTTAAGGCACAACCAACAGGCACCCGTAGTTTAAGGCCCAAATCAGCCTTTCTCCACCTTGGAAAGTGTACCTCTAAACTCCACTGACTCTTGGCCCCAGTGTGCGGCCCTGTATCACTCAGCTGGCTTCACTTTACCCCCAGTACATCCATGAAGCGGAAGGGAGTGAGCCAATCAGACCTTGTACAGTTGAGAGAAGCTTTAGCTTCCCGTTAGCAAGAGGGTTTCACTAAGCTGCTTGAAACATGTGGTATTGTGAGCCGAGGTAGAGGAGAGCTGATGACCCCAACGATCGTCCCGTCGTCAGCTGGGCACCCAGACGGCTAGATTCCCTCAAGAGATCCTTTGATACCCCGCTAAACAGTGACAGGCCTACACTGATCGGTCCAATGGCGACAATCGCCACCCTCAATCATCAACGGCAGTCTCAAACGGCAGTCAATCTCTCGCAGTCAAGTGGGTTCTGGCGGAAACCCTGAAATGAACTCACTGTTAGCTCTAGTTTACTTTATCACTGCCCTATCTAAACCCTGTCTGAGATTGAATGAGACTTACTTGTTATACTGCAATAGCGCAACACAGGTGACTAGACCACGTGACTATTTCTGTGGACGGACGCGCAGGGATGTCCTGTAGGTCCAATCGCTTTCAGGTGACTGAGGACCAGCCAGCGTCGCGTCTCTCCAAGGCGCTAGCTTAGGCCTACGTGACATATTTTCCGCCAAACTAATAACTCCTTGGGACACCCGTGACATTATTCAGACTCATAAACGATCTATAATAATTTCAAATTCAATAATAGTCCCTTAACTTCATGAATCGCATCATTATTAATTCGGCAAATTATATTTAATATCATATAGGCCTAGTTCCACAACCTCCCACTATGTGCGGGGAGCGCTCTCTTCCCTCAGACGACCTTGAAAGCTCAGTATCGCCAATGGCGCGGTGTTTGAAATTACACTGAAATTTCTGAATATTACAGATATATATATATATATATATATATATATATATATATATATATATATATATATATATATATATATATATATATATATATATATATATATATATATATATATATATATGTATACACTTCATTTTTAGTCCATATAACACGGGGACTTTGAACATATAATCAACGACCTCACCAGCCAGGACGCGAACCCTCGACCTACTGGGTGGGACTAGGGAACGCTACCGACCAACCCACAAGGACACTAAAAGTAGTCCTAGGCTCTGTTATATTTCACACAAAGCCTGTTCATCGAGCTGATGGC
>NW_024736331.1:7500-10000 GCF_018991925.1 Homarus americanus
CCCTCATAACACCATCTGTGAGGGAACTACTACGCCACGTGAGGTCCCTCCTAACACCATCTGGGAGGGAACTACTACACCACGTGAGGTCCCTCCTAACACCATCTGGGAGGGAACTACTACACCACGTGAGGCCCCTCATAACATCATCTGTGAGGGAATTACTACACCACATCAGGTCCCTCACAACACCATCTGTGAGGGAACTACTACACCACGTGAGGTCCCTCCTAACACCATCTGGGAGGGAGTTACTACACTACGTTTTTGCTGTTCAACACCTACATTAATCTGTATGTTCACTGTATGTTCCTTCACCTTTCTCTAATGAAGGCTTTTGTTAAACCACCAATGTATGTAATAAGTCATTTATGTCCAATGTATATTTTCAGCCTTCGGGCTGCAGAACTTTTTCAATAAACCGTCAATTATTATTATTATTATTATTATTATTATTATTATTATTATTATTATTATTATTATTACACACACACACACACACACTCCACCCAACAACGTCAGCTAGAGAAGGTACAGAAAAGGGCCTGCAGAATCATGCTCGGCGCAGAATACTCCGGCTACACCAACGCTCTCTCCAACCTGGAAATGCCATCCCTCAGTGACCTCCACCACCAAGCACTGGAAAGGTTTGGCCGTGGACTACTGCACCACCCTCGCCATCGCCACCTCCTGCCACCTGCAGCCCCCCACCCACCTCGCGCAGTCCGCCACTACAACAAAATTCAGCCCATAACAGCCCGCACCGATAGATATAAGAACAGCACCATCCCATCTATTGTTAAAATAATAAACAACTTCTGATTTATGTACTGTACAGCCCTGTAAATGTATTCATTGCATATTATATCATTATGTCTAAATCAAATGTAAGTCTGTATATTTTCAGCCACCGGCTGCAACTCTATTAATAAACCGTTTATTATTATTATTTTTATTATTATTATTATTTATTATTACACACACACACACACACACACACACACGCACACATATATATATACACAAACATTTATATACACACTCATATATGTATATACAGACACATACACATATACATAAACAAACACACACGCACACACACACACACACGTATACACACATACATATACACACACGCACATATGCACATTCTTTTACCACTAAAATTAGATAATATACGAGACAGTAATGCGTATAATTAAATCTTTCGGAATATTGTAGATAAGTAAATGATGGTAATAATATAATAATTACACACTTAACGCAGCAGGAAATAGACTAAATGTAAATAATAGCAAAATTAACATTAAACTAATGGTAAAGGAGACAGAGATAAAGAAGGGAATAGTAGTAACAGGTGATTAGTTAACATTAACGAAGAGGTGGGAGGAAAAGTGTGATAAAAATGAGGAAATTTGATGAAAGATGAAATGTAGGAAAATGTAGTAAATAATAAAATGAAGAAAAATGCAATAAAGACGTAAATAGAAAAAGCTAATAAAGTGATAATGATGTAGAGAATAATGAAAAGACTTTGATATGGAAATGAGGTAATATGATGAATAGGTAAAGGAATAAGTAATAGAGTTAGTAAAGGAAAATAGACAAGCAAAAATACCAATAAATAAGTAACTGGATGAATTACAAAGGTTAGTGAAGGGGAATAGAGATTATATAAAGATAATTATGATAAATGTAGTATAGTGAGACAGGGTGATAAAAGGCATAATAGCGCAATGGGAGGTAAAAGATAATGATGGAGGTGAAGAATGTGTATGAAAGATAGCAATAAGAAAATTAGGTGTTATAAATTAGGTCAAAGAAAGCATCTGATGGGGAGGGGGTAAGTGAGGGTGAGAGAAAGTGAGGGAGGGGGGAGGATGTATAATATGCGTCAGTAACTAAGAAAAATTATTGATAAATTACTTTGTCACTGTCAAGTCAAATTACAGCTTAGAGACCCAGACAAGCATACATTATTACCATCATCATCATCATCATCATCATCATTATTATCATCATTATTATTATTACCTTTGTTCCCACAGACTTCAAAACAAAACATAAATTGGCCAAATGTAAAGGACTAAATCGCCAGATGATTCTACATAAGAAACTTACGCACTTAAAAAAACACACACTCTCTCTCTCTCTCTCTCTCTCTCTCTCTCTCTCTCTCTCTCATACAAAATAATAAGTTATAAAAATCTGCCACATTAAGGCTAGCGATGGAGCCATAAATTGTAGAGGTGGCAAAGCAATTAACAGCACGATCCTTCAGACCACTATAGAAATTACTGAAAAATATCCTCTCTCTCTCTCTCTCTCTCTCTCTCTCCCTTCTTTCCTCCCCCTCTCCCTGCCCTCTCTCCCCACTCTCTATTTCCTCCCCTTCCTACGTATCCCCCCCTCTCTCCTCTCTATTTTCCCACCTCCCTCTCATCTATCCTTCTTTATCCTGCTCTATCCTCCCCTATCCTCTTTTTCCTCTCCTCCCCTC
>NW_024736331.1:15000-16498 GCF_018991925.1 Homarus americanus
CAATGACACAATATACCACCTAGTTAACAGTGTGACCAATGCCAGAGTATGTACCTTACGTGGTCGACAGCGTTACCAACGTAAGAGAAAATATACCCTACGACAGTGTCACCAACGCCCACGACAGTACACTAATAAAATAATTGGTTAGTACTGTCAGTAACGTTGGCGACAGTAACCACGTGGTCGGGAGTTGTAGACCAGGTGGTGGACAGTAGCTCTCGACAGTGTCACCAAGGAGGCAGTAGAGGGGAAACAAGGGGAAGTCTGCCATCAAGCTGTTTAATTAAGCTTGTTACACACACACACACACACACACGTCCGATTCTCTCTACCAACTTGTTTATTTGTTTGTGTGTTGTTTGTCGAGCGGGAGTAGTACTGTTTCTTATAATGGTTGTTTACTTTTTCTTGATAGGTTGTTTGTGATGTTGATTGTGTTACTTGTTTGTAATGTTGGTTGTTTGTGTTACTTGTTTGTGATGTTGTTTATGTTACTTGTTTATGGTTGTTTGTAATGTTGTTTGTTTGTGGTTGTTTGTGTAACTTGTTTGTGATGCTAATTTTATGTGGTCCATATTATTACCCAGAAAAAATAATAATTATAATTAATCGTTTGTAACATTAATTCATACCAAAAAAAATTTACTTAACCATTTAAACAAACAGGCCACTGAATTATCTACCAATTACCTATTTATTCTCTTATTTACATTTCCAATTAGATCTATTTTATCTTTTAAATGTTTTACCCAATCAATCAGTCAGTCTCAGTCAGTCAGTCTTTTAAAATATTCACTGTTATTGTTGCGTTAGTCAGCCCAATGCTTGCTTATTCTGACTTTCTGATAGTATCTTTTACGTCTGAGGGACTATTTTTATTCTTTAATTCAACTCTTTAATTGGGCTGCCAAACGTATGACCATTCCCGCACTAACGCAGCCTTGTGTGTGTGTGTTGTTTAAGGGTGAATTTTATGTTGGGATGTAGGTTAGGTATTTCTCTCTCTCTCTCTCTCTCTCTCTCTCTCTTAAATATGTTTACATCTTCAGGTCTTTCAATCACTGTTATAAAGCTTTGTATTGTAGTGATTTCCCTTACTGGTGACCCGTTTTATTTGTTTGTGCTGTGTTTGTTGTTTGTTTTGATTGGATATGGTTTTTGTTTTTGTTTTCAGGGCCATTGGATTTTTTTGGGGGGGAGGGAAACTGTTCTTGTTTTTTTCGGGTCTTGGATTTTTTTTTAGGAGGAATTTTGTATTTGTTTTTAGGTGAATGCATTATTACCTCTTAAGTGTTTTTGTTTTGTCTTTGTTTTTTTTGTGTTTTGCCCTAGTTTTTTCTTGTCGAGTAGATAGGGTATATGGTAGCATTTGTTTGTTTGTTTACGAATGACTTTCCTTGTCAACTTTAACGACATTGTTAGTAGTGTTAGTTAATTTGTTTACATGTAATAGGTTGTATAAAAGCTGTTTTGTTTACATCTTGTGTACTGAGTT
>NW_024736332.1:0-18983 GCF_018991925.1 Homarus americanus
CTAGAAGCCACGCATTGCTCACTGTACTGTATATACTGTACTATACTGTATATAGTGTGCACTGTATATATAAACACTGTACTATATACCGTACTGTACTGTATATACTGTACTGTACTGCATATACTGCACTGTACTGTATATACTGTATGTACTGTATATACTGTACTCAACAAAAAAACAAGTACTGTATATACTGTACTGCACTGTATACTAATTGAACTGCATATACTGTAATTGCACCATATATACTGTACCGTATATACTGACAATACTGGTAATTGTACCGTAACACTGCACTGTACCTGCATATACTGTACTGCACTGTATATACTGCAACTGCAATTCGCATATACTGCAATGTAGCATAATTGCAATTTACAGTACTGTACCTATAATACAATTCGTACCTGTAAACTCATACTCATATACTGTAATCCAGTACCTGTATATACTGTACTGTACTCTTATATACAATACTTACCGTATATACTGAAATACTGCATATACTGCACTGCACAGCAATATGTACCGTAATGTATATACTGTACTGTAATGCATATACTGTACAGTACTGTATATACTGTACTGAAAACTGTATATACTGTACTGCATATACTGCACTGTACTGCATATACTAAAAATCGTAATTAAAATCGCACATATACCGTAATGAATTGTATATACTGCAACTGTTCTCTATATTCAATGCACTGTACTGCATATCCAACTGTACTGTATATACTGTACTGTACAGTATATACTGTACTGTACTTATATACTCGTACTGTACTCATATACAATGACTGTACGTATATACTGTACCGCACTGTATATATCGCACAATACTATATACTAATTCTTACTGTATATACTGTACTGTACTGTATATACTGCACTCATCATATACTGTACTGGCATTGCACATACCGTACTGTACTGTACTGTATAGCTATACAGCACCGTATATACTGTATACTGTATATACAGTAATTGTACTGTATATACTGGTACTGTACCGTATATATGTACTGCATACTGTATTGTACTCGCATATATAGTATTGTACTGTATATAATTATCAATTGTATATACCGCACTGTACCAGAATATACTGTACTGTACTGTATATAACTGCACTGCACGGATATAATTATACTATACTGTATAACTGTACTGTACTGTATATACTGTACTGTACTGTATATACATATACTGTAATTGTACTGTATATACTGTACTGCATATATTCTGTACTGTAAATTATATACTGTACTGTACTGTATATACTGTACTGTACTGTATATACTGGTACTGTATATACTGTACTGTACTGTACTTATATATTGTACTGTACTGTATATACTGCACTGTACTGTATATACTGTAACTGTACTGTATATACTGTACTGTACTGTATATACTGTACTGTACCGTTATACTGTAATGTATTGAAATACTGCAATCATATTGCATATACTGTACTGTATCATGTACGTACTGTATATACTGACTGTACTGTAATTGCACTGTATATACTGGGTATATACTGTACTGTACTGGTATATACTGTAATTGTACCGCATATACTGTAATTGCACGCATATACTGTACTGTACTGTATATACTGTACTTGTACTGTATATACTGCACTGTACCGTATATACCTATATACTGTACTGTACTGTATATACTGTACTGTATATACTGTACTGTACCGTATACTGCAATTATACTGTATACATACTGTACTGTATTGTATATAATTGTACTGCATATACTGTACGTACTGAATATATACGTACCGGTATTGCATAATGTACTGTACCGTATATACTGCACTGTACCGTATATAATTGCAATTGCACTGCATAATGCATTTCGTACTGTATATACTGTAATTCACTGTATATACTGTACCTGTACTGTATATAACTGCAATTGTACTACATTTACTGTACTGTACTGCATAAATGTACTGTACTGGTATATAATTGGTACTGGAGATATACTGTACTGTATATACTGTACTCTAATTTAACTATATGTGTACTCTACTGTATTAATTGCACTGCATGCATATACTGCAATTGCACTGCATATACTGTACTCTGACTATACTGTATATATTGTACAGTACTGTATATACTGTACCATGTACTGCATATACTGTACTGTACTGCATATACTGTAGTAACTGCATATACTATACTGTACTGTGTATACTGTACTGTACTGTATATTGTACTGTATAGACAGTACTGTACTGGGTATATACTGTACTGTACTGATATATACTGTAATGTACCATACTGTATATACCTGTAATGTATTGTATATATGTACTGTACTGTATATACTGCACTTTACAGAATATACTGTACTCGTACTGTATATACTGTACTGTATAGTATATACTGTACTGTACTGTATATATTGTACTGTATTGCATATATACTGTAATTGTACTGTATATACTGCACTGTACTGTATATACTGTAACGTACTGTATATTCTGTACTGTATTGTATATACTGCCTGTACTGTTGTATTAGCCCTGTCTCATCAACAGAACGTATTATATAAATGGGTCAATACATCTGATATTATATTCAGACTCACCACCTGTAACTCTTCCACTGTCTATAAGTAAGACATGAGATTGACACTTGAGCGGCAACTGTACCCAAGAAGGCAGAGACCCATAGCTCAGCATTTCTGTAAGCAACGCATCATGATGCCCTAAGCCTGTACAGCTCACCACAACTCATATCTGAAGGAAATGACCTAACGCTATCATACATAAACGCCGCCCTTTCTATTCACTCCTAGACAGGAGACTTACGTTGATATACACTCAGGAATTATATATACAACCTTTTATCATAAAAACAAAGGAAATACCGCTTTGGGTTTCACATTTAAACCCAATATAAATATGTGTGAACGGACTGGTTAATTGGACAAGCAGCCGATTCATCTGTATATACTGTACTGTACTGTATATACTATAATGGTAATTGTATATACTGTACTGTGCTGTATATACTGGACTGTACTGTATATTCTGTACTGTACTGATATACTGTACTCGTATATACTGTACTGTAACTGTATATATCAAAATTACATAATTGTACTGTACTGTATATACTGTACTGTACTGCATATACTGTATGGTACAGTACTGTATATACTGCACTTATACTGCATATACTGTACTGTACTGCATATACTGTACTGTACTGTATATACTGTATTGTACTGTAACTGTATATTAACTGCAATTGTATTGTATATACTGTACTGCATATATAATTGCACTGTAATATTGGTACTGTACTGTATATACTGTAATTGTACTGTATATACTAATGTACTGCATATACTGTACTGTATTGTATATACTGTACTGTACTGCATATACTGTAATTGTACGTATATACTGTAAACTGCACTGTATATATTGCATTGTGCTGTATATACTCGTAACTGTACTATATATATACTGTACTGCATATACTGTACTGAACTATACTGTACTGTACTGTACTGTACTATATATATATTTCAACTGTACTGTATATACTGCACTGTACTACTGTACTGTACTGTATATAACTGTACTGTACTGTATATACTGTACTGTGCTGTATATACTGGACTGTGCTGTATATACTGGACTGTACTGTATATTCTTGTACTGGTACTGGATATACTGTACTGTATATAATTGCACGTATATATACTGTATTGTACTGCATATACTGTACTGAACTATACTGTACTGTCATGTACTGGTACTATATATATATTCGTAACTGTACTGTATATACTGCACTGTACTGCATATACTGTACTTGTACTGTATATATTGCACTGTACTGCATATACTGTAACTGTACTGCATAAATGTACTGTACTGTATATACTCTACTGTATTGTATATACTGTACTGGATATACTGTACTCTACTCTACTGTATATACTGTGTAATTATACTGTATATACTGTACTGCACTGCATATACCGTACTGTAACGCAATATACTGCAACACTCATAGTATATACTGTACTGTGTACTGTATATACTATACTGTACTGTATATACTGTATCACTGATATACTGTACTGTACTGTGTATACTGTACTGTACTGTATACTGTACTGTATAGACTGATAATTGTATTGCATATACTGTACTGGTACTGTATATACTACCTGTACCATACTGTATATACTGTAGTGTATTATATATTCGTATTGTACTGTATATACTGCACTGTACTGAATATACTGTACTGTACTAAAGTATACTGTACTGTACAGTATATACTGCACTGTACTGTATATACCAAATGTACTGGGTATATACTGTACTGTACTGTATATACTGTACTGGTACTGTATATACTGTACTGTACTGTATATAATTATACTGTATCATACTGTATATACTGTAATGTATTGTATATACTGCACTTTCACTGTATATACTGCACTGTACTGTATATACTGTACTCTACTGTATATACTGTACTATACAGTATATACTGTACTTACTGTTTATATTGTGCAGTTGTATATACTGCACTGTACTGCATATACTGTACTGTAACTGTATTGTATATATATACTGGTACTGTACTGTATATATTGCACTGGTACTGTATATACTGTACTGTGCTGTATATACAAAAATTGTACTATTAATACTGTAATTGCATTATTAATATTGTATTGTAATGTACAAAGACATACTGTAATTGGTAATTATATATACTTAAAACTGTGTATCGTAAATAAAATTGTACTGTATATAATTGTGATTGTATGTGCATATACTCTGTATTGTATCACATATAATGTACTGTACTGCATAAATGTAATTGGGTACTGTATATACTTAAAACTGCATTGTATATACTGCACTGTATATGCTGTACTTCACTTTACTGTATATACTGTACTGTAACTGTATATATCAGTACTGTATCACTGCATATACTGTACTGTACTGCATATAATGTAATTTCATCAGATTGTAATACTGCACAGTACTGTTGTACGGTACTGCATATACTGTACTGTACTGAATATACTGTACTGTACTGCAAATTAAAATTGTACTGTGTATACTGTACTGTACTGTATATACTGTATTGTATAGACTGTACTGTATTGTATATATTGCAATTGTACTGTATATATTGTACTATAATTTATCCTGTAGCATATTGTAATGTATTGTATATACTGTACTGTACTGTATATACTGCACTTGTACTGAATATACTGTACTGTACTGTATATATTGTACTGTACAGTATATACTGTACTGTACTGTATATACTGTACTGTACATATATACTGTACTTGTATTGTATATACTGTACTGCATATACCATTGGTATATATACTGTATTGTACTGTATATACTGTATTGCATTGTATATATTGTACTGTACAGTATATACTGTACTGTACTGTATATACTGTACTGTATCAGCATATACTGAAAATTGTATATAACATTGTACTGTACTGTATATACTGTACTGTACTGTATATACTGTACTGTATTGTATATACTGCACTGTACTGTTGAATAGCCCTGTCTCATCAACAGAACGATATATAAATGGGTCAATACATCTAATATTATATTCAGACTCACCAATCCGTAACTCTCTTCCACTGTCTATGAGTAAGACATGATTGACACGGACAAGCAACTTAACTGCATGTAGACCCATAGCTCAGCATTTCTGTAAACGCATCGCGATGCTCCCTAAGCTTCAGTAGTCACCACAAACTCATATCGTAAGGACTGACCCAACGCTTATCATACATAAACGCCCCCCTTTCATTCACCCAGACAGTGAGACTTACGGTTGATATACACTCAGGAATTATATATACAACCTTTTATCATAAAACAAAGGAACTACCGTTTGGGTTTCGTTACTTAAAACCCAAATATAAATATGTGTGAACGGACTGGTTAATTGGACAAGCAGCCGATTCACTTTATATACTGTACTGTACTGTATATACTGTACTGTATATACTGTACTGTGCTGTATATACTGGACTGTACTGTATATTCTGTACTGTACTGGATATACTGTACTGTATATACTGTACTGTACTGTATATACTATACTGTATTGTATATACTGTACTGTACTGCATATACTGTACTGTATATACTGTACTGTACTGTATATACTGTGCTGTACTGTATATACTGTACTGTATATACTGTACTGTACTCTACTGTAAATACTGTACTGTACTGTATATACTGTAGTGTACTGTATATACTGTACTGTACTGCATATACTGTATGGTACAGTACTGTATATACTGCACTATACTGCATATACTGTACTGTACTGTATATACTGTACTGTACGGTATATACTGTACTGCACTGTATATACTGTACTGTACTGAATATACTGTACTGTACTCTATATACTGAACTGTACTGTATATACTGTGCTGTACTGTATATACTGTACTGTACTGTATATACTGTACTGTACTGCATATACTGTACTCTACAGTACTGTATATACTGCACTATACTGCATATACTGTACTCTACTGTATATACTGTATTGTATGGTATATACTGTACTGTACTGTACTGTATATACTGTACTGCATCGTATATACTCTACTGTATATACTGTGCTCTACTGTACTGTATATACTGTACTGTGCTGTATATACTGTACTGTACTGCATATACTGTACTGTACTGCATATACCGTACTCTACTGTACTGTATATACTGTACTGTACTGTATATACTGTACTGTACCATACTGTATATACTGTAATGTATTGTATATACTATGCTGTACTGTATATACTGCACTGTACTGTATACACTGTACTGTACAGTATATACAGTACTGTACTGTATATACTGTACTGTACTGCATATACTGTACTGTACTGCATATACTGTACTGTACTGTATATACTGTACTGTACTGTATATACTGTACTGTATACACTGTACTGCATTGCATATACTGTACTGTACCATACTGTATATACTGTAATGTATTGTATATAGTGTACTGTACTGTATATACTGCACTGTACTGTATATACTGTACTGTATATACTGTACTGTACTGTATATACTGTACTGTACTGCATATACTGTACTGTACTGTATATACTGTACTGTACTGTATATTCTGTACTGTACTGCACTGTATATACTGTACTCTACAATACTGTATATACTGTAATGTATTGTATATACTGTACTATACTGTATATACTGCACTGTACTATATATACTGTACTGTACTGTATATACTGTACTATACAGTATTTACTGTACTGTACTGTATATACTGTACTGTACTGCATATACTGTACTGTACTGTATATACTGTACTGTATATATTGTACTGTACTGTATATACTGTACTGTGCTATACTGTATATACTGTAATGTATTGTATATACTGTACTCTACTGTATATATTGCACTGTACTGTATATACTGTACTGTACTGTATATACTGTACTATACTGTTTATACTGTACTGTGCTGTATATACTGCACTGTACTGCATATACTGTACTGTACTGTACTGTATATACTGTACTGTACTGTATATACTGTACTGTGTTGTATATACTGTACTGTACTATATATACTGTACTGTACTGCATATACTGTACTGTACTGTACTGTATATACTGTACTGTACTATATATACTGTACTGTACTGTATATACTGTACTGTACTGCATATACTGTACTGTACTGCATATACTGTACTGTACTGTATATACTGTACTGTTCTGTATATACTGTACTGTACTGTACTGTATATACTGTACTGCATTGTATATACTGCACTGTACTGTATATACTGTACTGTACTGTATATAATGTACTGTACAGTATGTACTGTACTGTATATACTGTACTGTACTGCATATACTGTACTGTACTGTATATACTGTACTGTACTGTATATAATGTACTGTATTGTATATACTGCACTGTACTGTATATACTGTACTGTACTGTATATACTGTACTGTACTGTATATACTGTACTGTGCTGTATATACTGCACTGTACTGCATATACTGTATGTATATATTGTACTGTACTGTATATACTGTACTGTGCTGTATATACTGTACTGTACTATATATACTGTACTGTACTGCATATACTGTACTGTACTGTATATATTGTACTGTATTATATATACTGTACTGTATTATATATACTGCACTGTACTGTATATACTGTACTGTACTGCATATACTGTACTGCAAATACTGTACTGTACTGTATATACTATACTCTACTGTATATACTGTACTGTACTGTACTGTATATACTGTACTGTACTACATATACTGTACTGTACTGCATAAATGTACTGTACTGTATATACTGTACTGTACTGTACTGTATATACTGTACTGCATTGTATATACTGTACTCTACTGTACTATATATACTGTACTGTACTGTATATACTGTACTCTACTGCATATGCTGTACTGTACTGCATATACTGTACTCTACTGTACTGTAAATACTGTACTGTACTGTATATACTGTACTGTACTGCATATACTGTACTGTACTGCATATACTGTACTGTACTGTATATACTGTGCTGTACTGTATATACTGTACTGTATACACTGTACTGTATTGCATATACTGTACTGTACCATACTGTATATACTGTAATGTATTGTATACAGTGTACTGTACTGAATATACTGCACTGTACTGTATATACTGTACTGTACTGTATATACTGTACTATACAGTATATACTGTACTGTACTGTATATACTGTACTGTACTGCATATACTGTACTGTACTGTATTTACTGTACTGTACTGTATATTCTGTACTGTACTGTACTGTATATACTGTACTGTATTGTATATACTGCACTGTATAGACTGTACTGTATTGCATATACTGTACTGTACTGTATATACTGTACTCTACCATACTGTATATACTGTAATGTATTGTATATACTGTACTATACTGTATATACTGCACTGTACTATATATACTGTACTGTACTGTATATACTGTACTATACAGTATTTACTGTACTGTATATACTGTACTGTACTGCATATACTGTACTGTACTGTATATACTGTACTGTATATACTGTACTGTACTGTATATACTGTACTGTGCCATACTGTATATACTGTAATGTATTGTATATACTGTACTCTACTGTATATATTGCACTGTACTGTATATACTGTACTGTACTGTATATACTGTACTATACAGTATATACTGTACTTTACTGTTTATACTGTACTGTGCTGTATATACTACACTGTACTGCATATACTGTACTGTACTGTACTCTATATACTGTACTGTACTGTATATACTGTACTGTGCTGTATATACTGTACTGTACTATATATACTGTACTGTACTGCATATACTGTACTCTACTGTACTGTATATACTGTACTGTACTATATATACTGTACTGTACTGTATATACTGCACTGTACTGTATATACTGTACTGTACTGTATATACTGTACTGTACTACATATACTGTACTGGACTGCATAAATGTACTGTACTGTATATACTGTACTATACAGTATATACTGTACTGTACTGTATATACTGTACTGTACTGCATATACTGTACTGCACTGTATATACTGTACTGTACTGTATATACTGTACTGTGCCATACTGTATATACTGTAATGTATTGTATATACTGTACTCTACTGTATATATTGCACTGTATTGTATATACTGTACTGTACTGTATATACTGTACTATACAGTATATACTGTACTTTACTGTTTATACTGTACTGTGCTGTATATACTGCACTGTACTGCATATACTGTACTGTACTGCATATACTGTACTGTACTGTATATACTGTACTGTACTGTACTGTATATACTGTACTGTATATACTGTACTGTACTGCATATACTGTAGTGTACTGCATATACTGTACTGTACTGTATATACTTTACTGTACTGTATATACTGTACTGTATAGACTATACTGTATTGTATTTACAGTACTGTACTGTATATACTGTACTGTACCATACTGTATATACTGTAATGTATTGTATATACTGTACTGTACTGTATATACTGCACTGTACTGTATATACTGTACTGTACTGTATATACTGTACTGTACAGTATGTACTGTACTGTATATACTGTACTGTACTGCATATACTGTACTGTACTGTATATACTGTACTGTACTGTACTGTATATACTGTACTGTATTGTATATACTGCACTGTACTGTATATACTGTACTGTACTGTATATACTGTACTGTACTGTATATACTGTACTGTGCTGTATATACTGCACTGTACTGTATATACTGTATGTATATACTGTACTGTACTGTATATACTGTACTGTGGTGTATATACTGTACTGTACTATATATACTGTACTGTACTGCATATACTGTACTGTACTGTATATATTGTACTGTATTATATATACTGTACTGTACTATATATACTGCACTGTACTGTATATACTGTACTGTACTGCATATACTGTACTGTACTGCAAATACTTTACTGTACTGTATATACAATACTCTACTGTATATACTGTACTGTACTGTATATACTGTACTGTACTACATATACTGTTCTGTACCGCATAAATGTACTGTACTGTATATACTGTACTGTACTGTACGGTATATACTGTACTGCATTGTATATACTGTACTCTCCTGTACTATATATACTGTACTGTACTGTATATACTGTACTCTACTGCATATGCTGTACTGTACTGCATATACTGTACTCTACTGTACTGTAAATACTGTACTGTACTGCATATACTGTACTCTACTGTACTGTAAATACTGTACTGTACTGTATATACTGTACTGTACTGCATATACTGTACTGTACTGCATATACTGTACTGTACTGTATATACTGTACTGTACTGTATAAACTGTACTGTATACACTGTACTGTATTGCCTATACTGTACTGTACCATACCGTATATACTGTAATGTATTGTATATAGTGTACTGTACTGTATATACTGCACTGTACAGTATTTACTGTACTGTACTGTATATACTGTACTATACAGTATATACTGTACTGTACTGTATGTACTGCATATACTGTACTGTACTGTATATACTGTACTGTACTGTATATTCTGTACTGTACTGTACTGTATATACTGTACTGTATTGTATATACTGCACTGTATAGACTGTACTGTATTACATATACTGTACTGTACTGTATATACTGTACTCTACCATACTGTATATACTGTAATGTATTGTATATACTGTACTATACTGTATATACTGTACTGTACTATATATACTGTACTGTACTGTATATACTGTACTATACAGTATTTACTGTACTGTACTGTATATACTGTACTGTATTGCATATACTGTACTGTACTGTATATACTTTACTGTATATACTATACTGTACTGTATATACTGTACTGTGCCATACTGTATATACTGTAATGTATTGTATATACTGTACTCTACTGTATATATTGCACTGTACTGTATATACTGTACTGTACTGTATATACTGTACTATACAGTATATACTGTACTTTACTGTTTATACTGTACTGTGCTGTATATACTTCACTGTACTGCATATACTGTACTGTACTGTACTGTATATACTGTACTGTACTGTATATACTGTACTGTGCTGTATATACTGTACTGTACTATATATACTGTACTGTACTGCATATACTGTACTGTACTGTACTGTATATACTGTACTGTACTATATATACTGTACTGTACTGTACTGTATATACTGTACTGTACTGTATATACTGTACTGTACTACATATACTGTACTGTACTGCATAAATGTACTGTACTGTATATACTGTACTGCATTGTATATACTGTACTGTATATACTGTACTCTACTCAACTGTATATACTGTACTCTACTGTATATACTGTACTGTACTGCATATACTGTACTGTACTGCATATACTGTACTCTACCGTACTGTATATACTGTACTGTACTGTATATACTGTACTGTTCTGCATATACTGTACTGTACTGCATATACTGTACTGTACTGTGTATACTGTACTGTACTGTATATACTGTACTGTATAGACTGTACTGTATTGCATATACTGTACTGTATTGTATATACTGTACTGTACCATACTGTATATACTGTAATGTATTGTATATACTGTACTGTACTGTATATACTGCACTGTACTGTATATACTGTACTGTACTGTATATACTGTACTGTACTGTATATACTGTACTGTACTGCATATACTGTACTGTACTGTATATACTGTACTGTACTGTATATACTGTACTGTACTGTATATACTGTACTGTATTGTATATACTGCACTGTACTGTATATACTGTACTGTACTGTATTTACTGTACTGTACTGTATATAGTGTACTCTGCTGTATATACCGGACTGTACTGTATATTCTGTACTGTACTGGATATACTGTACTGTATATACTGTACTGTACTGTATATACTGTACTGTACTGTATATACTGTACTGTATTGTATATACTGTACTGTACAGTTAACCCTCACTTTACGCGGTTAATGTAACCCGGAGGGTCCCGCGTAAAGTGAGAAACGCGTAAAGTGAATAACATAACATATGGGATTAATTGAAATGGAGTCCGGGCCGATCCCCAAACTCCACTTTTTGACAACACACAACTATGTTGTAGTAAAAATATTATCTTAACTTTATTATGGTATGCACACACAATTAATAATTAAGAGAAATATCAATAATATTAGGTTTTTAACACTTACATTAGTAGAAAAATGGCTGGGCACACAGGGATGGGCGGTTGGTTCCGAGGCAGAGGGCAGATTATTGGCCCTCACCTGTGTCACTTGTATCAATTGTATCACTATCCACCACAGAGGCTTACAGGGCCTCTTTGTCAAACTCCCCAAAGTCCATATAAGTCCATATCCTCACCATAATTATCACTATCACTGACTTGGGCCGGCTGTGGTGGGTGGCGGGTGAAGAACTGGTAATGTTTTGATGACTGGGCGACCTTGTGCGCACCATGTTCGCGCCGCTTACACAACATGGCGGATGGCGGGAGGTTTGGATCCAAAAATGGCTCGGCTCGCCAGCCTCTCTCCGTGTAAAGGGGTACACGCACCGCGGAATGTGAGCATCCTGGGTTCCGGCAGGGCACCGCGTAAACGTGGAAACGCGGAATGTGGGACCGTGTAAAGTGAGGGTTAACTGTACTGCATATACTGTACTGTACTGTACTGTACTGTATATACTGTACTGCATATACTGTACTGTACTGTACTGTATATACTGTACTGTTCTGTATATACTGTACTGTACTGCATATACTGTACGGTACAGTACTGTATATACTGCACTATACTGCATATACTGTACTGTACTGTATATACTGTACTGTACGGTATATACTGTACTGCACTGTATATACTGTACTGTACTGAATATACTGTACTGTACTGTATATATTGTACTGTACTGTATATACTGGGCTGTACTGTATATACTGTACTGCATATACTGTACTGTACTGTACTGTATATACTGCACTGTACTGTATATACTGTACTGTACTGTATATACTGTACTGTACTGCATATACTGTACTGTACAGTACTGTATATACTGCACTATACTGCATATACTGTACTGTACTGTATATACTGTACTGTATGTTATATACTGTACTGTACTGTATATACTGTACTGTACTGCATATACTGTACTGCACTGCATATACTGTACTGTACTGAATATACTGTACCATACTGTATATAATGTAATGTATTGTATATACTGTACTGTACTGTATATACTGTCACTGTACTGTATATTCTGTACTGTACTGTATATACTGCACTGTACTGCATATACTGTACTGTACTGTATATACTGTACTGTACTGCATATACTGTACTGTACTGTATATAATGTACTGTACTGTATATACTGTACTACTGCACTGTACTGTATATATTTGTACTGTACTGTATATAGCCGGTAATTGGCGCTGTATATACTGTACCGTACTGCATATACTGTAATTATACTGGGTATGTACTGTACTCACACTGTATACTGGAAAATTGTACTGTATATAATTGCACTGCAATTATAAGTATATTGCACTGTACGTATATACTGTACTGCACTGTATATACTGTACCGTATTGTATATACTGTACTGGTACTGTATATTCAGTATTGCATTTATATACTGTACTGGTACTGGCATATTGCATTGTACTTGTATATACTGTATTGTACTGTATAGTGTATTGTACTGCATATATTGTACTTATACTGTATATACTTGTACTGTATCACTGTATTGTTGCATTGGTTTCACTGTATATACTGTAATTTATGAAAGTATTATACTGTACTGTACTGTATATAATGGTATCAAATTTTATATATACTGGACTGTACTGTATATACTGTACTGTAATTGCATTGTCGTATACTGCAATGTATATACTGTGTTGTAATTTTACCTATATACTGTACTGTACTGTATATAATTAAATTGCATCAGTATATACTGCACTGTACTGTACTGTATGTACTCGTAATGTATTGTATATACGGTACTGTACTGTATGTACTGCACGTACTGTATATACTGCACTGTACTGTATATAGTGTAATGTTTTGCATATACTATACTGTGCATTGTATATATAATATTGCATTGCATATACTGCACTGTACTGGTTATATGGTATCGTACCGTATATAATTGTACTGTACTGTAATTGTATATACTGTATCAGGCATGTTTTGCATTGTATCGCATATACTGTACTGCATTGTATAAACTGTACTGTACTGTATACTGCACTGTACTGGGTATATTTTCGCACTGTACTGTATATACTGTACTGTACTGCATATAGTGCAATGTTTTGCATATACTGTAATTGCACTGGTATATACAGCACTGCACTGTATATACTGCACTGCATCAGTATAACACGTGTACCGTACTTACATACTGTAATTGCACTGCACTGGTATATACCGTACTGTATATATCAGACTGAAAAATGCATATACCGTACTGTACTGTATAAACTGGTACTGGCATCATATATGCTGTACTGTATATACTGCAATTGCATATGGGTTTCTGCATTGTACTGGTATGTACTGTAATTGTGCTGTATATACTGGCACTGTACTGTATATACGGTACTGTGCACTGGTATATACTG
Source organism: Homarus americanus (assembly GCF_018991925.1). Lineage (NCBI taxonomy): Eukaryota > Metazoa > Arthropoda > Malacostraca > Decapoda > Nephropidae > Homarus > Homarus americanus. The sequence goes on from NW_024736332.1 coordinate 15,374, forward strand.
TAATTGCACTGGGTACTGTATTTGCTGTAATTGCATTGTATATACTGTACTGTACTGCATATACTGTACTGTACTGTATAACTGTAATTGTACTGTATATAATTGTACCATCAGTATCAGGCATACTGTAATTGTGCGGTACTGTACCTTTACTGCATATGGTTAGCATTGTACTCGTATATACTGTACTGTACTGTACTGTATATAATTGTAATGTATTGTAATATGGGTAATTGCACTGTATATACTGCACCCTACTGTATATACTGTACTCATACTGTATACATTGTACTGTACTGCACTGTATATAATTGCAGTGTACTGTACATGCTGCAATTGAACTTCAGTATCCCGTACTGCACTGTATATACTGTACCGTACCGTATATATTGTACCAGAAAGTGGTATATATAATTAATCAAATACATACTGTAAAATTATACCAAGTATATTGCACTGTATTGTATATAATTGTACTGTATATATGTTGCATTGTATCAAAGACATTGTATCATACTGCATATACTGTAATTGCACTGTATATACCATACCGTACTGTATATACTGCACTGTGCTGCACATACTGTGACTACACTGCATATACTGTACTGCATTGTATATACTGACCGTACTGTATATACTGTACTGTACTGTATATACCGTACTGTACTGTACTGTTTACACTGTACCGTACATACCGTGTTGCACTCATCAGTATATACTGCACTTTATCAGTATATAGCTCCGTGACTGCACTGTATATATACTGTATCGTATTGGTATAGTTCCGGTACTGGTATGTACTGCACTGTACTGTACTGCATTTCCATGTAATTGCACTGTATACTGCGTAATTGTACCGGGTATATACCGTACTGTTCTGTATAAACTGTACTGTACTGTATATACTGTAATTTCATTGTATATACTGTACTGTATATATTTGTACTGTACTGCATATATTAGTACTGTACTGTATATACTGTATTGTACTGTACTGTATATACTGTAATGCATTGTATATACTGTAATGTTTTGTATATACAGTACTGTACTGGTATATACTCGAACTGTACTCTATACTGTATCACTGTATATACTGTAATTGCACTGGGTAATTGTATTTGTTGCATCATGCACTGTATATACTTGCATTGCACTGTATATACTGTACTGGGTACTGTATAAGTCTGTAATTGCACTGTATATACTGTAATTCATTGTATATAATTTTGCATTGTATATACTGTACTGTACTGCATATACTGTACCGTATACCGTATATACTGGTAATTGCACTGTACTGTATATTACTGTAATGCATTGTATATACGGTATTGTACTGTATATATTGCAATTGTACTGTATAGACTGTACTTATACTTCATATATTGTACTTGCATTGTGCTGTTCTGTATATATTGTACTGTACTGTATATACTGGTAATTGCACTGTATATATTGTATTGGTATTGTATATATAGTACTGTACTGTACTGTATATACTGTAATGCATTGTATATAATTATAATTGCATATGCTGCTGCATTGTATCAGACATAATTGCATTGTACTGTATATATATTGTATTGTACTGTATATACAGGTACTGTACTGTACCGGTATATACTGCACTGTGCTGTATATACAGTAACTGCACTCACTGTATATACTGTACTGTATATACTGTAGTATCAGTATATATTTCGCATTGCATATACCGTACTGCACTGTATATACTGTAATGTTTTGCATATACAGCACTGTACTGCATATACTGAACTGGTACTGTATATACTGTACTGTACTGTATATACTGTACTGTACTGTACTTTTATTTGCTGTACTGTACTGTATATACTGTACTGCACGTATATACTGCAATTGTACTGGTATTTGCTGGGTACTGTATTGTATACATTGTACTGTACTGTATATAATTGTACTGTACCGGTATGGGAACTGGTATTGTACCGTATATGGTGTGTACTGTATCATATACTGTACTGTATATACTGTACTGTACTGCATATACTGTAATGTACTGTATATACTGTACTGTACTGTATATACTGTGTGTACTGTATATACTGTACTGTACTGTACTGTATATTCTCTTCTGTACTGTATATACTGTACTGTACTGCATATACTGCACTGTACTGTATATACTGTACTGTACTGTATATACTGTACTGCATATACTGTACTGTACTGTATATACTGTACTGCATATACTGCACTGTACTGTATATACTGTATTGTACTGTATATACTGCACTGCATATACTGTACTGTACTGTATATACTGCACTGTACTGTATATACTGTACTGTACTGTATATACTGTATTGTACTGTATATAATGTACTGTACTGTATATACTGTACTGTACTGTATATACTGTACTGTACTGCATATACAGTACTGTACTGTATATACTGTATTGTATTGTATATACTATACTGTATATGCTGCATTGTACTGTATATACTGTACTGTACTGTATATACTGTACTGTACTGTATAGTCTGTACTGTACTCTATATACTGTACTGTACTGCATATACTGTACTGTACTGTATATACCGTACTGTACTGTATATACTGTACTGTACTGCACATACTGTACTATACTGTATATACTGTACTGTACTGTACTGTACTGTGCTGTACTGTACTGTACTGTATATACTGTACTGTACTGCATATACTGTACTGTACTGTATATACTGTACTGTACTGCATATACTGGACTGTACTGTATATACTGTACAGTACTGTATATACTGTACTGTACTGTACTGTTTATACTGTACTGCATATACTGTGTTGTACTTTACTGTATATACTGTACTGTACTGTATATACTGTACTGTACTGCATATACTGCACTACACTGTACTGTATGTACTGTAATGTATTGTATATACGGTACTGTACTGCATGTACTGCACTGTACTGTATATATTGTACTGTACTGTATATACTGTACTGTACTGTATATAGTGTAATGTTTTGTATATACTGTACTGTACTGTATATACAGTACTGTACTGTATATACTGCACTGTACTGCATATATGGTACTGCACTGTATATTCTGTACTGTGCTGTACTGTATATACTGTACTGTATATACTGTACTGTACTGCATATACTGTTCTGTACTGTATAAACTGTACTGTACTGTATATACTGTAATGTACTGCATATACTGTACTGTACTGTATATACTGTACTGTACTATATATAGTGTAATGTTTTGTATATACTGTACTGTACTGTATATACAGTACTGTACTGTATATACTGCACTGTACTGTATATACGGTACTGTACTGTATATACTGTACTGTATATACTGTACTGTACTGCATATACTGTACTGTACTGTATAAACTGTACTGTACTGTATATACTGTACTGTACTGTACTGTATATACTGTACTGTACTGCATATACTGTACTGTACTGTATATACTGCACTGTACTGTATATCCGGTACTGTACTGTATATACTGTACTGTACTGTACTGTATTTGCTGTACTGTACTGTATATACTGTACTGTACTGCATATACTGTACTGTACTGTATAAACTGTACTG
>NW_024736333.1:0-19070 GCF_018991925.1 Homarus americanus
ACAATAACATCTCATCGTGCCTGAAGGGCCTACAAGGGCAGCCAGGAGAAAGTGGATTACAGATGTTGAGAAAGGGCCAGGGTTTACAGCCTATGGAAACAGAGAAGGAGATTGCTCATTCACAACAAACTATTGTTTATAAAACGGGGCAGGCCAGGCCAGAAGGAGCTAAAACAAATAGTTTTGCCTACTACCTTAAAGGGGAAGTTAATGAAACTTTTGCATGATGACATGGGTCATCAGGGTATCAAACGCACCACTACTGTGGATAAATTAAGCAGAGGTGCTACTGGCCACGAATGGATCATATCTTTGAATACTGTAGGGACTGCCACCTGTGCATTGTAGCAAAGGCAGTTATCCCAGAGGTACGCATGCAGATGAAGCGTCTTACAGCCAGTAGACCCTTTGACAGTGGATTTTACAGTACTAGAACCATTAAGTGATGACAGAGAAAATGTGCTGGTGGTGACAAATGTGTTCTCTCAGTACACCTGGGCAATCGCCACACGGGATCAGAAGGCAGCGACTGTAGCAAAGATCCTGGTTGATGAGATAGTTACTAAATATGATTCCCCTAGGAAAATTCCCACTGATCAGGGAGCCCAAATTCAAAGTGCATTACTGAAAGAGCTATGCAAGACCTGGGCAATAACGAAATCCAGGACTACCTCATACCATCCAGCTGGAAACGGACAGTGCGAGAGGCTTCACCGCACAATGCACCAACTGTTGCGAACACTGTCAGTCGAACAAAATAAACATTGGGCAAAGCATCTAGGAATGGTAACCGCCATCTATAATAAGACTCCTAACTCGACCACTGGGTTCTCCCCTCACACTTTGATCTTCGGTACTGAACCCAAGCTTCCGTTATGTTGTTAGCACAAGCAGAGGAGGAGGACTCGTGTGATGATTGGGTGGCTCTACACAGAGAAGTATTAGAGTATGCATGGAGAGTTGCAAACGGTAATTTTGAGAGTAAGTGTCAGAGTAGGAAGCTTCTGTATGATAAGAAAGCGAGAAGAAAAGTATTGGACGTTGGTCAACGTGTACTAGTGTGAAACCTTCATGGAAAGGGAAAGAGTACAATCCAGGACAACTGGTATGATGTGGTATCTCATATGTTGATTGGGGAGAGAAGTGTGTATAGGATTGTTCCCGAGGAAGGAGATGGGGCCTCGAAGGTAATACACCGCATGCATTTGTGGGCAGCCCCAAGGGTAGCTGATGGCTCAGATGTGACAGATAGCTAAGATGGTGATGATGAGGACGGTGCTGGTTGCCTGGTGTGGGACCCACGTCCTGATAGTGGTGAAAAGTCTATGAATGAGGTAGACACATAGTTCCAATGAGGACCTAGACCCCGTAGCAGATAGTAGTAGTAGCAGTAGTGAGGAAGGGTCTCGGGGTGGACTTGCAGTCCACAGAACTAAGAGAGCTACGGCAGGCAAACACTCCAATCTGTTGAGGTTACATAAATCAACAATCCAAAGTATTTGGTGCTATAGATTTAAGTCTCATATACCACCACTATCACCACCAACACTATCACCACCAACACTACCACCACCAACACTACCACCACCAACGCTACCACCACTATCACCACGAACACTATCACCACTATCACCACCAACACTACCACCACTATAACCACCAACACTATCACCACCAACACTACCACCACTATCACCACCAACACTACCACCACCAACACACCCACCACTATCACCACAAACACTATCACCACCAACACTACCACCACTATCACCATTAAGTCCGTCTGCCACTACCCACTATCACCACCACCACCACCAACACTATCACCACTGGTCGTCTACCACTACCGTATCACCACCACCACCACCAACACTATCACCACCAGTCCGTCTGCCACTATCACACCCACCACCATATCACCACCTAAGTCCGCTACCTGCCACTATCACCACTACCTACCAACACTATCACCACTGTCACCTGCACCACCACTATCACCACACCACCACCACCAACACTATCCCACCACCACTACCACCACTATCACCACTAGGTCACTACCACTACCCACTATCACACCACCACCACCAGCACTATCACCACTAAGTCGCCTACCACCACCACTGTCACCCACCACCACCACCAACACTATCACCACTAGTCCGCCCACACCACCACCACCACTATCTCACCACCACCACCACCAACACTATCACCACTAAGTCTGTCTACCACACCACCACCACCACCACCACCAACACTATCACCATAAATCCGCCTACCACCCCTCCACTATCACCACCACCACCACTAACACTATCACCACTAAGTCCGTCTACCACCACCACTATCCACAACCACACACCAACACTATCACCACTAGGTCGTCTACACTGCACCACCACTATCACCACCACCACCACCAACACTATCACCACTAAGTCCGTCTACCACCACTATCACCACCACCACCACCAACACTATCACCACCCTAAGATCCCGTCTACCACTGCCACCACCCACCACCACCACCAACACTATCACCACTATCACCACCACCACCACCACCAACACTTCACCACTTAGTCCGTCACCACCACCACCACTATCACCACCACCACCACCAACACTATCACCACTAGATCCGTCTCCCACCACCACTATCACCACCACCACCACCAGCACTATCACCATTACGTCCGTCTACCACCACACCTCTTACCACCACCCACCAACACTATCACCACTAGATCGTCTACCACTACCACTATCACCACCACCACACACCACACTATCACCACTAAGTCCCGTCTACCACTACTATCACCGCCACCACCACCACCACTATCACCCACCACACCACCACCAACACTATCACCACTAAGTCTGTCTACCACCACCTATCACCACCACCACCACACCACTATCACCACTAGTCTGGTTACCACCACCATATCACCACCACCACCACCACCACCACTATCACCACCACCACCACCAACACTATCACCACTAGGTCCGTCTGCCACTACCACTATCACCACCACCACCACCAACACTATCACCATTGATCCCGTCTGCCACCACCACTATCACCACCACCCACCACCAACACTATCACCACCACCACCAACACTATCACCATTAGGTCCGTCTGCCACCACCACTATCACCACCACCACCACCACCACTATCACCACCACCACCACCAACACTATCACCACTAAGTCCGTCTACCACTGCTACTATCACCACCACCACCAACTATCACCATTAGTCCGTCTGCCACCACCACTATCACCACCACCACCACACAACACACTATCACCACCACCACCACCACCAGCACTATCACCATTAAGTCCGTCTGCCACCACCACTATCACCACCACCACCACCAACACTATCACCACTAAGATCGTCACCACCACCCACCACTATCACCACCACCACCACCAGCACTATCACCACCACACCACCAACACTATCACCATTAGTCCGTCTGCCACCACCACTATCACCACCACCACCACCAACAGTATGCCATTAAGTCCGTCTGCCACCACCATATCACCACCACCACCAGCACTATCACCATTAGTCGCGTCTACACCACCACTGTCACCACCACCACCACCACCACCTATCACCACTAAGTCCGTCTGCTGCTATCACCGCCACCACCACCACCACCACCAACACTATCCCATTTCCGTCTGCCACCACCACTTCACCACCACCACCAACACTATCACCACTAAGTCCATCTGCCACCACCACTATCACCACCACCACCAGCACCATCCCTATCCGCTGCCACCAACACTATCACCACCACCACCACCAGCACTATCACCCGGTCAGTCTACCACCACTATCACCACCCACCACCACCACCACCTATCACCACTAAGTCACCTGCCACCACCTTCACACCACCACCACCACCACCAGCACTATCACCCACTAGGATCGTCTGCCACCACCACTATCACCACCACCACCACCAACACTATCACCACTAGAGTCGTCTGCACCACCACTATCACCCACCACCACCACCAACACTATCACCACTAAGTCCGTCTACCACCACTATCACCACCACCACCAGCTATCACCACTAAGTCCGTCTACCACCACCACTATCACCACCACCACCACCAACACTATCACCACTAAGTCGTCTGCACTATCACCACCACCACCACCACCCACTATCACCACTAAGTCGTCTCTCCACCACCACTATCCACCACCACCACCACCACTATCACCACTAAGTGCCTACCACTACCACTATCACCACCACCACCACCACACCACCAGCACTATCACCACTAGGTCCGTCTACCACCACTATCTCACCACCACCACCACCACTATCACCACTAGGTCCGTCTACCACACCACTATCACCACACCACCACCAACACTATCACCACCTACCACCAACACTATCACCACTAGTCGTCTACCACCACCACTATCACCCCACCACCAACACTATCACCATTAGGTCCGTCTACCACCACCACTATCACCACCACCACCACCAACACTATCACCATTAGGGTCCGTCTACCACCACTATCACCACCACCACCATCACTACTATCACCACCACCACCACCAACACTATCACCACTAAGTCCGTCTACCACCACCACTACCACCACTACCTCTCACGGTCTACTTCCTCTTGTAATAAATATTAACATCAACAAAAACGTATTTACGCGCCGCCAGAACACCAGAGCCTCACAAGAGCATTAACCTGAGCCTCACAAGAGCATTAACCTGAGCCTCACAAGAGCATTAACCTGAGCATGACAAGAGCATTAACCTGAGCCTCACAAGAGCATTAACCTGGGCCTCTAAGGCATTAACCTGGCATGACAAGGCATTAACAGAGGCCCTCACAAGGCATTAACCTGGGCCTCACAAGGCATTAACCTGGAGCCTCACAAGGCATTAACCTGAGCATGACAAAAGGTAACCTGAGCCTCACAGGCATTAACCTGGAGCATGACAAGAGCATTAACCTGGGCATGACCAAGGCATTAACCTGGGCCTCACAGGCATTAAACCTGGGCATGACAAGACAATCATAGGTGAAAATAGGAATAAGGGAGTGATGGATGTGGTGGTTGGTGGTGGTGACGATAATAAAATGAATGTTGAAGTGAGAATAACACTACACCCTCACTACACCCACACACTACACCCTCACACACACCTCACTACACCCTCACACTACACCCTCACACTACACCATCACACTACACCCACACACCCTCACACACCCCACACACACACCCCTCTTTACAACACACACACACACCTCTACCCCTCACACTACACCCCTCACACACACACCCTCACACTACACCCTCACTACACCCCACACACACACATTCGAGTTGTGAGGGGTCAGTTCCGCCGGTTCTGGTAAGGTGTGTGTGTGTGTGTGTGTGTGTGTGTGTGTGTGTGTGTGTGTGTGTGTGTGTGTGTGTGTGTGTGTGTGTGTGTGTGTGTGTGTGTGTGTGTGTGTCTGTGTGTGTGTGCTCATTCAATCTAATTTCAATTGTTTATTCCTTGATAGAGAAGCGGGATCCTTTGCTGTCTGAATGACCAGAAGCATCTGTGTGTATGGGAGATCGTGTCTGTCACTGGTACCCTGTGTGACACCAGAAGCATCTGGCGGTGTGACAAGTATGGGAGGATCATCGTGTCTGTCACTAGGTACCCTTTACAATGACACCAGAAGCATCTGGCAGAGTGTGACGATGTGGGAGGATCATCGTGTCTGTCACTAGGTACCCTGTGTGACACCAGAAGCATCTGGGAGTGTGACAAGTATGGGGAGGATCATCGTGTCTGTCACTAGGTACCTCCTGCAATGACACCAGAAGCATCTGGCAGTGTGACAAGTATGGGGAGGATCATCGTGTCTGTCACTAGGTGCCCTGTCAATGACACCAGAAGCATCTGGCGAGTGTGACAAGTATGGGAGGATCATCGTGTCTGTCACTAGGCCCTGTACAATGACACCAGAAGCATCTGGCAGTGTGAAAGTAGGGAGGATCATCGTGTCTGTCACTAGGTACCCTGTACAATGACACCAGAAGCATCTGGCGAGAGTGTGACAAGTATGGGGAGGATCATCGTGTCTGTCACTAGGTACCCCTGTACAATGACACCAGAAGCATCTGGCGAGTGTGACAAGTATGGGGAGGATCATCGTGTCTGCTGGGTACTGTACAATGACACCAGAAGCATCTGGCAAGTGTGACAAGTATGGGAGGATCATCGTGTCTGTCACTAGGTACTTTTAGAAGCATGGCGAGTGTGATGGGGATCATCGTGTCTGTCACTAGGTACCCCTGTACAATGACACCAGAAGCATCTGGCGAGTGTGACAAGTATGGGGAGGATCATCGTGTCTCCGTCAGGGGGTCGTGGAGTGGTGGTTCAGCAGGCGTCACGGAAGCGTTGTGTGTGGGGACATCTTTGGAGGTAGTGGATAAGGGTGCTGCTGTCGGGTCTTCTGCATAATGCACAAGAGCGTTGCTCAGGGGATGTGGGGATACCAATCTCCCAAGCAAAGTGTCGCGATCCCACTACCCTTTATACTTGGGGAGTGAATCCTACCCCAAGTTATTAACAAATAAAGGTACAAATAGGGAACACGGCAATAATTATCTCCACCAAATACCTACTCAACTAAATGTACTTGAAAAAGTAAGAACAGTTGAAATAAGTGAATTACAAAAGGGAAGATAATTAATTAATTCAATTTATGTTTTAAAGGGAGTAATGATTAGCAAACATGAATTTAAGTGAATAAGTAATTGTATAATAAAATAAGAGTGATGCTGGAAGGGCGAAACTATACTGTAAGGAGTTAGACCAAACAAATATTACTTAACATTACTATATTACACAAGACATACGAAATATATATATACAACAATCAATACAAAATTATTATCCCTACCAAACAGGAGATACCTTACCACCAGGATCCCTTCCTAGGCCTAACTAAACGTGTCACTAATACCTGATACCCCTAGGGCATTGCAGAAGACTTGATAAAGCACTTAGACAAAGGTCAAGGCTAGAGAACGAATAGACACGTCTAACCTATGCCACGGATTTTCGCTACTGAGGAGCGTGGGCACGCCGAGCAGCGCGTCTCACGTGATCCAGACATTTGCTAGATATTTTATAAAATTAATTAACATTACTCTTGAGTTGACTTAACAGAGTAAGACAATGATGCATATAAATTACATACATAAATATACAATCAACCTAAGTAACTAAGAACAATAATAATATAATAAGTACAATTAACAAATTATTAGTAGCTTGTGTGAAATGGAAGCGTGAACAGATGCAGCGAGTTGCCGAACGCTCAGGCACGACAAAAGTCGCCCAGCCGACAGGCGTCCGCTTACGCACCGCGACCCTTTCCGTGGTCTCGAGAAGTTTACGGAGGACATCGTACCAGGTGGGCGGGGAGTCCAGGGGGATGGCTACTTCCCGAGCTTCTCTCTGTTTGCGGCGAATTTGGGTCCTAATCTGTAAAAGTGTTCGAGGAACAACGTAGCCAGGTGTGGCCTTGTTGCAGCTTGTCTTGGCAAGGCCATCTGCTGCCTCATTCCCCAAGATACCGACATGACTGGGTATCCATAGGAATGTCACAGGACGGCCTGCATCCTGAAGTGTGGATGTTAACCCTCGTATTCGGAGGATGAGGTCCTTATTTTCCCCGGATCCAAATGCGATCCCGTCGAAAGCAGACCTGGAATCGCAGCAGACAAGCAAGGGGCAGAAACCATCTGCTTCTTCCTCAGCGAGAAGGGCAGCAAGGAGGGCTATTAGTTCAGCCTGAGTGGAGGATGCCCCGTCAGAAACTCTGAGAGACAGTTTGATAGGCTCAGGGGCATCAGGATGGGAGATGTAGACACCAGCCCCGGCCCTACCTGTAGCGGGGTCAACAGAACCATCAGTGTAGAGGACGACCCTACCTGGGGACCAGTGGGCGATCCTGGAGAGGTGGTATTTGCAGAGAATAACAGGATTCACCTGGGATTTCGGGAGCGGTCCACCGAGGGCAATCACTTCAGGTTGAAAATCCAGCCAGGGAGGAGACGAACCAACAGCAGGGGTGACAACAATATCAGGCAGGAGGTCGTGTTCCTGAAGGGCTCGGATGAGTGACCCTCGCCACTGTCTTCTAGATGGAGGTCGGCCTCGGACAGCAGGAGTCAAGTTGGCTTGGACATAGTTGCCCCGAGGATCCCGTAGAATGGAAGCGGCAGTTTTTAGGTAAAACTCCTGGACACGATCCTGTAAGGGGGAAAGACCAAGTTCGGTATATAGAGAAGTAGAGCGTGTCCACTGAGGAGCCCCAGGGATGATACGAGCAGCTTTCCTCTGGATAACTTCGAGACGGTTGACAGCAGTCCGACTAATGTTGACGAGGGCAGGGGCGGCGTAGTCGACACAGGAACGGACAAAGGACTTGTACATGGTGAGAAGTACAGGGATGGTGGCACCAAGGGAACCCCTGCACATGGTAGAGAGGGGAGCGAGACGCCGAAAACATATGTCTCGAAGATAGCGGACTTCAGGGATCTGACAACGTGTGCGAGTTACATACACACCCAGGTATTTTGTCTCATTAACCCAGTCCAAGGGCGTTCCTGATAAGAGAAGGGGTAGAGGTACAACACGACCGTGCCACATGGCTTTTGTTTTCGCAGTTGAAAGAAGGAAACCAAGTGAATCACACTCTCTGGAGACCAGATCAAGTGCTTCCTGCATGCTAAGGTAGTCAGGGGCTTGGAGGAGGACATCGTCGGCATATCCTAAGTGGACAACTTCTGTCGGCCACGGGAGAGATGCAATGGAGTGCATGAGGGTGTTAAACAAGGTGGGACTCAGGACTCCACCTTGAGGGGTACCGAGGTTCATTTCTTGACCAGGAGACATAGAGCCTTCAACGCGAACCCGGGCCTGACGTCCAGTGAGGTAAGAGGCGATCCATTGTAGAAGTCTCCCTTTAACCCCTAACCGCGCAAGTTCAGCAAATTGAGGGCAGGATGAGCCGTATCAAAGGCTCCCTTGATATCAAGGAAGACGGAGATGCGGGCAGTCTGATTGCAATAAAAGGAAGCAATGGAGTGTGCTGTGCTGCGATGTTGAATGAAACCATTGAGGGAGTTGTGGAAGCCGCCTATGGTGTGAAGAAGGCGACAATGGAGTATCCTCTCCATCATCTTGCAAACACAGGAGGTAAGACTAATGGGTCGATATTTCCCAGGATCTCCCGGCTTAGGGATGGGGATAATAGTGGCATTTTTCCAGTTGGACGGGAGAACCCCATGTTCATAAGACATATTGTAGAGAGCAAGCAAGGGCCGTTAGGAATATTAGTACAGGCGTTGAGGACGGAGTAGGTTATCTGATCATCCCCAGGAGAGGTGTCTTTTCTAGAGCGACGAGCACTGTCAAGCTCGAACTGTGTGATGGGATGATCATTGGGGGCAGGGGAGGTAAGAGCAGCACGAACAACAGGCTCAGACGCATCGATGCGGGCCTGCACTGCCTCCTGCATTGGATCTGGAAGTGCCTCAGGAGAGGAAGCTCGTGCCCAGTCCTCCATTAAAGAGCAGGCAAGGGAGGCGGGGTCAGGGTGGGGAGGAGGCCCCCGTCGAGTACCCCGTATAGCATTAATCCGATTCCATACATAAGAGGGCGACGACTGGAACGATAGAGACCCCGTGAAGGATAGCCAGTCCACCTCACGTATCCGACGGCGTTCCAGAGTTGCAAAGGAGCACCAATTTTTGAAGTCTTCCCAGTCCTCTGGAGACCGAGATCTCCGTATGGCAGAGTGGAGATCACGGGTTGCCTGCCGGAGATGTCTCATGGCAGGGATACGATACCAGTAGTTGGTGGCACTTCTGGGGTGACGGGGAGGTCGTGGAGGGGTAGCGCGATTGACAGTCATACACGGCATCAACAAAATCAGCGCTGTAAGAGTCAAGGGACTGGGGGACAACATAGGAATCCGCCCAGGTAGAAAGGTATTGGGTAAAGGAAGGAGCAGCATCTTGTGTGAGACGAAGGCGAGGGGATCGATAAGGAGCTGATGTCGGGGCAAAGAAGGAAAGCCTGAGATGGGTAGTAACGGCAAGATGGTCACTATACAGAGCAGGCTCGGTGCAGACGGTAGGATGAAAGGAGGTATGACCGTTCAATAGTAAGCCAACATCAAGGAAACTATGGGGGAGGCGAGTAGGATCGTCAGGACAAAGAAAGCGAACATCATCATCCCCATTAAGAAACTGTGAGAGATGTGATCCGTTAAGGGTACATGGCGTGGGATGATCCGGAGTAAGAGTGGGATGGCGGGCATTAAAGTCGCCAAGAACAATAGTGGGAATCCCATCATGGAGGTCGTGAAGAATCACTCTTGAAATGAACATTGACTACACGAAGGGTCCGGTCACCAAGAGTAAGGGAGACAGAAAGTAATTCAGACGGGGGTCCATGTGAGTCAGGTGAAGGGAGACGAACAGATGGAATGGTGTTACGCACAAGGGTGAGGAGGCCACGAGCCTGCCCACGGTACCGAGGCAGGGTGTAAACAGAATAGCCAGAGAGGCGGAGTGGAGTAACATCGTCTGTGGTGGTTTCCTGAAGTAGAGCAACATCTACTTGATGGGAGAGCACAAACTGGGCGAGGTCTGTCCGGCGAGGTCTAAGTCCCTGGATGTTCCATTGTAAGAAGAGGAGGGAACGGCCTCCGGTGTGAGATGAGTCAGAGGGGCTAGACAGGGCTCCAGAGGAGGTACCAAATTCTGTTGAGAAAAATGGAGAGGGAGGAGTGGGAGAGCGAGGGATGGATCCTCCATCTCGGGAGATGGAAGGAGGCGGGTCATCAGGGCTTGCAAAGTGCGCCCCTGTTGGGTCAGGGTGTCCAGAATGTGTTGTTGTTGCCTCTGCAATGTCGCAATTGTTTTCACAAACAAGTCGAGTTGGGCAGAGAGAAGGTTGATTTGCTTGGAGTGGCGATCCAGACGGAGAGTGATTGTTTCCATAGAACCAACTTGGTGTACCTGTACAGGAGCTGGAGGTGGCGGCGAGGATTGCCGAGGGCCCGACTGGGCATGTGGTGGTGGTGGTAGCAACGGAGAGGGACGGTGAGGGTTCAGTTGAGTAAGAGGTGGTGGTGCTGGTGAGAGATAGCGGGGGTCCGGGTGGGCAGGAGATGGTGGTGACTGTGTGGCAGGGCCGGCAACAGAGGGTGAGGGAGAAAGAGATGGGTGGTAGGGGTGATGGGGGTGGTGAGGAGGCGATCAATGGAAATCTTGGTGGAAGATGAGGTTTGGTTGACAGAGCGTCAGGGAGACGGTGGTGCAAGGTAAGTTTTCCCCGAGATTGACACACCGTGGAATAACTGGGATTTTGTTCTGAATTTTCGATTTGCATTCCACTGTTTCGTGAGGACCTGCACAGAAACCGCAGGCGACCATCCTCGTGCACTCCCAGGTGCGGTGTTTCCACGATTGGCAACGACCACAGATTTTCGGGGTTCCGATAAATCAGTCGAGAGGACAGTTGTGAATTGGTCCTACATTCACCTTCGGGGGAGGGGGCCCACCCACCAGCCGATGAGTTCGTTGGATGGACGTTTGGAGACCGGGTTGATGCGGCGTTCCATGTCCAGTAGTTGTGGGAGAAGAGGGCGAAGATCGTCGATAGGGATCTCCCAGGGTACGTGGCGAACCATTACCTTGGTACGACGAGTTTCTGGGGTGATGATGGTGAACTTCAGCATCACCTCCCCCTGGGGAGCAGGAAAGCCCACCTGAGTGAGCAGGCGTACCGTCTCGTCCATTTGTGTGGTGACTATCACGGCTGTGGGACCTCGGCGGAAGCGAAGTGTTGAGTCCTGAAGTGGAGAGCAGTGACGGAAGAACCAGGTCGTCCGTATGCTCAGAGGCAAGTCCCGAGGAAAGGCGAGACGACGAAGGCGCGACGGGGCAGGGAGACAAAGGGAATCCCCGATGTCCATCGTCGGCGGAGGGTCGGTCATTGAGCCACATGTAAGCTCACTTGGGGACCCCGATGACAGGAGGAGTCCACCCTCTACAGCCCCAGAAGGGGCCCCTGCTGGAGACCCTGACTTCTGAGGTTTCTGCTTCTTCTTTGACGTGTCTTCAAGAAGAAAGTCGTCAGCATCACTGTCACCTACTGCCGCCGTTTCCAACGAACGGGAGCGTTTAACGGCGAGCATAGGGCACGTTGGCAACACTGCAGTCAGGTGGAGTGGTAACGACGTCACTGCTACGTCACACTATCACATTGCGCATACGCAAACTTGAAAAACTTTGCTCAGAGGGATCGGGTGGTAGGGCCAGATGTTTTATCCCCCAAAAAAGACAAAGTCCAAAAGTAAAAAATAAATATATGCCACTGTGCTGATAACTGGGTCTTACTATAGTTGTCTGCACAGGCTGGGATTGGTAGACTCGCTGAATTCGTCAGAAATACG
Source organism: Homarus americanus (assembly GCF_018991925.1). NCBI lineage: Eukaryota > Metazoa > Arthropoda > Malacostraca > Decapoda > Nephropidae > Homarus > Homarus americanus. Next base: position 12,578 of record NW_024736333.1, read on the forward strand.
AATTTTAAGGAGCAGTCTCTTACAGCCTTTGTTGACACTACGCACGCATGGGCGTTCCTTTGTGCTCATTAAATTTATTTTTACTTTCTGCTATTATTACTCTCTCTCCCTCCCTACCTATCTCAGTCTCTCTCTCTCTCTCTCTCTCTCTCTCTCTCTCTCTCTCTCTCTCTCTCTCTCTCTCTCTCTACATGTCTCTCTCTCTCCCTACCTGTCTCTCTCTCTCCCTACCTCTCTCTCTCTCTCTCTCTACATGTCTCTCACTCTCCCTACCTGTCTCTCTCTCCCACTACCTCTCTCTCTCTCTCTCCCTACCTGTCTCTCCTCTCTCCCTACCTGTCTCTCTCTCTCCCTACATGTCTCTTTCTCTCTCTACCTGTCTCTCTCTCTCTCTCTACCTGTCTCTCTCTCTCTCTCATCTCTCTCTCCCTACCTGTCTCTCCTCTCTCTACCTCTCTCTCTCTCTCCCCTACCTGTCTCTCCTCCCTACCTGTCTCTCTCTCTCCCTACCTGTCTCTCACTCTCCCTACTTGTCTCTCTCTCCCTATCTGTCTCTCTCTCTCCCTACCTGTCTCTCACTCTCCCTACCTGTCTCTCACTCTCCCTACCTGTCTCTATCTCTCCCTACCTGTCCCTCTCTTGTCTCTCTCTCACTCTCCTACCTGTCTCTCACTCTCTCTCCTACCTGCCTCTCTCTCTTTCTCTCCTACCTCTCTCTCTCTCTCTCTCTCCCTACTTGTCTCTCTCACTCTCTCCGTACTTGTCTCTCACTCTCTCTCCTACCTGTCTCTCTCTCCCTCCTGTCTCCAAATTCTTCCTACCTCTCTCTCTCTCTCTCTCTCTCCTCTCTCTCTCTCTCTCTCTCTCTCTCTCCCTACCTGTCTCCTCATTCTCCTACCTATCTCTCTCTCTCCCTACCTCTCTCTCTCTCTCTCTCTTCCTCTCTCTCTCTTTCTCTCCCACCTCTCTCTCTCTCTCTCCCTACCTTCTCTCTCTCTCTCCTCCTGTTCTCTTTCTCCTACCTGTCTCTCACTCTCCTACCTGTTTCTCTCTCTCTCTCTCTCCCTACTGTCTCTCATTCTCCTATCTCTCTCTCTCCCTACCTCTCTCTCTCTCTCTCTCTCATCCTACCTGTCTCTCTTTCTCCTACCAGTCTCTCTCCTCCCTACCTGTCTCTCACTTTCTCTCTCTCTCTACCTGTCTCTCTCTCTCCTACCTGTTTCTCTCCTCTCCTACCAGTCTCTCCTCTCCCTACCTGTCTCTCCTCCTCTCTCTCTACCCCTTGTCTCTCATGCTCCTGTCTCTCTTTTCTCCTAATGCTGTCTCTCAGTCTCACTGCACCTGTGTCTACTCTCTCCTACCTGTCTCTCTCTCCCTACCGCTATTCATTTCTCTACCTGTCTCTCATTTCTCTGTCTCTGTATACCAATCTCCTACCTGTCTCTCTCTCTCCCTACCTGTCTCACTTTCTCCCTACCTGTCTCTCACTCCCCTACCTGTCTCTTCACTTCCCTACCTGTCTCTCTCTCTCCTACTTGTCTCTTTTTCTCCCTACCTATCTCTCTCCCTCTCCCCTACCTCTCTCTCTCTCTCTTCTACCTGTCTCTCTCTCTCCTACCTGTCTCTCTCTCTCCCCCTAACTGTCTCTCTCTCTCCTACCTGTCTCTCATTTATTCTCTCCCTACCTGTCTCTCATTCTCCCTACCTCTCATCTCTCTCCTGTCTCTCTCTCTCTACCTGTCCCTCTCTCTCCCATTATCTCTCACTCTCTCTTCTCTACCTGTCTCTCTCTCTACCTGTCTCTCTCTCCCTACCTCTCTCTCTCTCTCTCTCTCTCTCCCTACCTGTCTCTCTCTTTCTCTCCTCTGCCTCTCATTCTCCTGTCTCTCTCTCTCCCTACCACTCTCTCTTTCTCCCTACTTGTCTCTCTTTCTCCCTACCTGTCTCCTCTCTCTCCCTGTCTCTCTCTCCCTACCACTCTCTCTTTCTCCTACCTGTCTCTCTTTCTCCTGTCTCTCTCTCTTCCTACCTGTGTCTCTCTCTCTCTGTCTACCTGTCTCTCCTCTCCCTACCTGTCTCTCTCTCCCTACCTCTCTCTCTTTCCTACTGTCTCTCTCTCTCCTACCTGTCTCTCTCTCTCCTACCTGTCTCTCTCTCTCTCCTACCTGTCTCTCTCTCTCTCTCCCTACCTGTCTCTCTCTCTCCTACCTGTCTCTCTCTCTCCTACCTCTCTCTCTCTCTCCTACCTGTCTCTCTCTCACCCTACCTGTCTCTCTCTCTCTACCTGTCTCTCTCTCTCTCCCCTGCTCCTCTCTCCTACCTGTCTCTCTCTCCCTACCTCTCTTTCTCCTCTCCCTACCTGTCTCTCTCTCTCCCTCCTCTCTCTCTCTCTGCACCTGTCTCTCTCTCTCCCTACCACTCTCTGTCTCTTTCTTACTACCTGTCTCTCTTTCTCCCTACCTGTCTCTCTCTCTCTCCCTACCTGTCTCTCCTCTCCTACCTGCCGCTCTCTCTCTCCCTACCTGTCTCTCACTCTCCCTACCTGTCTCTCTCTCTCCCTACCTGTCTCTCACTCTCCCTACCTGTCTCTCCTCTCCTACCTGTCTCTCTTTCTCCCTACCTGTCTCTCCTCTCTCCCTACCTCTCTCTCACTCTCCTACTTGTCTCTCTCTCTCTCCCTACCTGTCTCTCTCTCTCCTACCTGTCCCTCCACTCATCTTGCGCGTTAATGTATATACTCGCCTGTATGTTTGCACCGCGCGACGTAACTATCGCCTTTATACCATACCGCGCGTGTATATATGCCGCCTGTATCTCGCATGTGTCTGCCTCCTGCGCTAGCTGCCATACGCGTGTCTCTCTCCGCATCTCACTCTGCTCCCGTGTCCATATATACTTGCGTATGCCTCTCGCTATTGCCGCGCGTGTCTTCTCCTCGCCTATTCCTACGCGTCTTCACCTGCGCGTATTTATCTCTCTCGCCAGTATATCTATATACACGCTTCTCTACGCCACCTGCTTTCTGCTGTCTCTGCCTATGTCTATCTCCATCTCTACCTCCTCCTCCGCCCTCTCTCTCTCTCTCTCTCTCTCTCCCTACCTGTCTCTCTCTCCTCAGCTGTCTCTCATTCTCCTACCTGTCTCTCTCTCTCCCTCATCTCTCCTCTCTCACCTGTCTCTCACTCTCCCCACCTGTGTCTCTCTCTCTCCTACCTGTCTCTCCTCTCTCCCTACCTGTCTCTCTCTCTCCCTACCTGTCTCTCACTCTCCTACCTGTCTCTCCTCTCCTACCTGTCTCTCTCTCTCCCTACCTGTCCTCTCCCTACTTGTCTCTCACTCTCCCTACCTGTCTCTCACTCTCCCTACCTGTCTCTCACTCTCTACCTGTCTCTCACTCTCCTACCTGTCTCTCTCTCTCCTACCTGTCTCTCTCTCCTACCTGTGTCTCTCTCTCCCTACCTGTCTCTCTCTCTCCCTACCTGTCTCTCTCTCCCTACCTGTCTCTCTCTCTCCCCTACCTGTCTCTCTCTCTCCCTACCTGTCTCTCTCTCTCCTACTCACTCTCCCTACCTGTCTCTCTCACTCTCTCCCTCCCTGTCTCTCTCTCTCCCTACCTGTCTCTCACTCTCCTACCTGTCTCTCTCTCTCTCCCTACTTGTCTCTCCTCTCTCCTACTTGTCTCTCTCTCCCTACCTGTCTCTCTCTCTCCCTACCTGTCTCTCTCTCTCCCTACTTGTCTCTCACTCTCCCTACCTGTCTCTCTCTCTCCCTACCTGTCTCTCATTCTCCTACCTGTCTCTCTCTCCCTACCTGTCTCTCACTCTCTCTTCCTGTCTCTCCCACCTCTCCTACCTGTCTCTCCTCTCCTACCTGTCTCTCACTCTCCCTACCTGTCTCTCTCTCTCACTTTTCTGCAATGTCTCTCTCTGCCTACCTGTCTCTCTCCTACCTGTCTCTCCTCTCCCTACCTGTCTCTCTCTCTCCTACCTGTCTCTCACTCTCCCTACCTGTCTCTCTCTCTCTCCTACTTGTCTCTCCTCTCCTACCTGTCTCTCTCCTCCTCCCTACTTGTCTCTCCTCTCCCTACTTGTCCCCTCTCTCTCCCTACCTGTCTCTCACTCTCCCTACCTGTCTCTCTCTCTCCCTACCAATGCCTCTCTACCCTACTGTCTCTCTCTCTCCCTACCTGTCTCTCTCTCTCCCTACCTGTCTCTCCTCTCCCTACCTGTCTCTCACTCTCCCTACCTGTCTCTCCACTCTCTCCCTGTCTCTCACTCTCCCTACCTGTCTCTCTCTCTCCCTACACCTGTCTCTCCTCTCCCTACCTGTCTCTCACTCTCCTACCTGTCTCTCACTCTCCCTACCTGTCTCTCTCTCCTACCTGTCTCTCACTCTCCCTACCTGTCTCTCTCTCTCCCTACCTGTCTCTCACTCTCCCTACTTGTCTCTCCACTCTCCCTACCTGTCTCCCTCACTCTCCTACCTGTCCCTCTCACTCTCTCCTACCTGTCCCTCACTCTCCCTACCTGTCTCTCTCTCTCCCTACCTGTCTCTCACTCTCCCCTACTGTCTCTCTCTCTCCCTACCTGTCTCACCTGCTCTCCCTACCTGTCCCTCCTCTCCCCTACCTGTCTCTCACTCTCCTACCTGTCTCTCCCTCTCCCCTACCTGTCTCTCACTCTCCCTACTTGTCTCTCCCACTCTCCCTACCTGCCTCACTCTCCCTACCTGTCCCTCCTCTCTACCTGTCCCTCACTCCTCCCTACCTGTCTCTCTCTCTCCCTACCTGTCTCTCCTCTCCCTCTCTCTCTCTCCTACCTGTCTCTCACTCTCCCTACCTGTCCCTCACTCTACCTGTCTATCCACTCTCTCCTGCCTGTGTCTCTCACTCTCCCTACTGTCTCTCACTCTCCCTACTTGTCTCTCTCTCTCCTCATGTCTCTCACTCTCCCTACTTGTCTCTCCTCTCCTACCTGTCCCTCACTCTCCCTACTTGTCTCTCACTCTCCTACCTGTCTCTCACTCTCCTACCTGTCTCTCACTCTCCTACCTGTCTCATCTCCTACCTGTCTCTCACTCTCCTACCTGTCTCACTCTCCCTTGTCTCTCACTCTCTACCTGTCCCTCCACTCTCCTACCTGTCTCTCACTCTCTCCCTACCTGTCTCTCCTCTCCCTGTCCCTCACTCTCCCTACCTGTCCCTCCTCTCCTACCTGTCTCTCACTCTCCTACCTGTCTCTCTCTCTCCCTACCTGTCTCTCCTCTCCCTGTCTCTCACTCTCCCTACCTGTCCCTCACTCTCCCTACCTGTCTCTCCTCTCCTACCTGTCTCTCTCTCTCCTACCTGTCTCTCTCTCTCCTACCTGTCTCTCTCTCTCTACCTGTCTCTCCTCTCCTACCTGTCTCTCCTCTCCTACCTGTCTCCTCTCCTCTCCCTGTCTCTCCCTCTCCCTACCTGTCCCCACTCTCCCTACCTGTCTCTCCTCTCCCACCTGTCTCTCACTCTCTCCCTACCTGTCTCTCCCACTCTCTACCTGTCTCTCACTCTCCCTACCTGTCTCTCACACTCCCTACCTGTCTCTCACTCTCCTACCTGTCCCTCACTCTCTCCCTACCTGTCCCTCACTCTCCTCCACCAATCCCTCCTCTCCTACCTGTCCCTCACTCCCTCCCCCTACCTGTCATTCCACTCTCCTACCTGTCTCTCTCTCTCCCTACCAATACTCACTCTCCTACCTGTCTCTCACTCTCCCTACCTGTCCCTCACTCTCCTACCTCTCTCTCCTCTCCCTACCTGTCCCTCCTCTCCCTACCTGTCCTACCTGTCTCTCACTCTCCCTACCTGTCCCTCACTCTCCCTACCTGTCCCTCACTCTCCCTACCTGTCTCACTCTCCCTTCCTGTCCCTCACTCTCCCTACCTGTCCCTCACTCTCCTACCTGTCTCTCACTCTCCCTACCTGTCTCTCCTTTTCCCCTACCTGTCTCCACTCTCTGTCCCTCACTCTCTACCTGTCTCTCCTCTCCCTTCCTGTCTCTCCTCTCCCTACCTGTCTCTCCTCTCCCTACCTGTCCCTCACTCTCCCTACCTGTCTCTCCCACTCTCCCTACCTGTCTCTCCTCTCCCTACCTGTCTCTCTCTCTCTGCACCTGTCTCACTCTCCCTACCTGTCCCTCCCTCTCCCTACCTGTCTCTCCTCTCCCTACCTGTCTCTCACTCTCCCTCTTGTCTCTCACTCTCCTACCTGTCTCTCCTCTCCTACCTGTCCCTCACTCTCCTACCTGTCCCTCACTCTCCTACCTGTCTCTCACTCTCCCTACCTGTCCTCACTCTCTCCCCTACCTGTCTCTCTCTCTCCCTACCTGTCTCTCACTCTCCTACCTGTCTCTCTCTCCTCCCTGTCTCTCGTCTCTCCTACCTGTCCCTCCACTCTCCTACCTGTCTCTTATACTCCCTACCGAACTTCACTCTCCTACTACAGCAATACGTAATG
>NW_024736334.1:0-10256 GCF_018991925.1 Homarus americanus
TGTTATACTCGACCAGGGGACTCTGCTATAGTCGACCAGGGGACTTTGTTATACTCGATTAAGGGACTTTGTTATACTCGACCAGGGACTTTGTTATACTCGATTAGGGGACTTTGTTATACTCGATTAGGAGACTTTGTTATACTCGATGAGGAGGCTTCGTTATATTCGACCAGGGGACTTTGCTATAGTCGACCAGGGGACTTTGTTATACTCGATTAGGGGACTTTGCTATACTCGACTGGGGAACTTTGTTATAAACGATCAGGGGACTTTGGTATGCTCGATCTAGGGACTTTGTTATACTGGGCCAGGGAACTTTTTTATACTCGATCAGGGGACTTTGTTACACTGGACCAGGGGACATTTTTATACTCGATCAGGGGACTTTGTTATACTCGATCAGGGGTCTTTTGTTACACTCGATCAGGGGACTTTGTTATACTCGACCAGGGGCCTTTGTTATACTCGATTAGGGGACTTTGTTATACCCTATAAGGGAACTTTGTTAAACTCGATAAGGGGAATTTGTTATACTCGATAAGGGGACTTTGATAGACTCGAACAGGGGATTTTGTTATACTCGACCAGGGGACTTTGTTATACTCGATTAGGCGGCTTAGTTATACTCGATCAGGGGACTTTCTTATACTCGATTAGAGGCCTTTTTTGGACTCGACCAGGGGACTTTGTTATACTCGAGCATTGGGCTTTGTTATACTCGATCAGGGGACTTTGTTATACTCGAGCATTGGGCTTTGTTATACTCGATCAGGGGACTTTGTTATACTCGATGAGGAGACTTTGTTATACTCGACCAGGGATCTTTTTTATACTTGACCATTGGAATTTGTTATACTCGATGAGGGGCCTTTGTTGTACTCGATGAGGGGACTTTGTTAACTCGACCAGGGGATTTTGTTATACTCGATCAGGGGACTTTTTTATACTCGACCAGAGGACTTTGTTATACTCAATCAGGAGATATGTTATACTCGATCAGGTGACTTTGTTATACTCAACCAGGGGACTTTGTTACACTCTATCAGGGGACTTTGTCATACTCGACCAGAGGACTTTGTTATACTCGATCAGAGGATATGTTATACTCGATCAGGGGACTTTGTTATACTCGATTAGGGGACTTTGTTATACTCGATCAGAGGATATGTTATACTTGATCAGGGGACTTTGTTATATGCGATCAGGAGACTTTGTTATACTCGATCAGGGGACTTTGTTATACTCGATCAGGGGTCTTTGTTATACTCGTCCAGGGGGCTTTGTTATACTCGATCAGGGGACTTTGTTATCTTCGATCAGGGGACTTTGTCTTACTCGATCAGGGCCTTTGTTATACTCCACCAGGGACTATGTTATATTCGATCAGGGGATATGTAATACTCGATCAGGGGACTTTGTTATACTCGATCAGGGGTCTTTGTTATACTCATACAGGGGGCTTTGTTATACTCGATCAGGGGACTTTGTTATCTTCGTTCATGGGACTTTGTCTTACTCGATCAGGGCCTTTGTTATACTCGACCAGGGCACTTTGATATACTCGATGAGGGGCCTTTGTTATACTCGATCAGGAGACTTTGTTATACTCGACCAGGGGACTTTGTTATACTCTATCAGGGGGCTTTGTCATACTCGACCAGAGGACTTTGTTATACTCGATCAGTGGATATGTTATACTCGATCAGGGGACTTTGTTATACTCGATCAGGGGACTTTGTTATACTTGATAAGGAGACTTTGTTATACTCGTCCAGGGAGCTTTGTTATACTCGATCAGGGGACTTTGGTATACTAGATCAGGGGACTTTGTCTCACTCGATAAGGGGACTTTGTTAGACTCGAACAGGGGACTTTGTTATACTCGACCAGGGGACTTTGTTATACTCGATAAGGCGTCTTTGTTATACTCGATCAGGGGAATTTTTTATACTCGAACAGACGACTTTGTTATACTCGATAAGGGGACTTTGTTATACTCGACCAGGGAACTTTTTTATACATAAGCAATGGACTTTGTTATACTCGATCAGGGGACTTGGTTATACACGACCAGGGGACTTTGTTTTACGCGATCAGGGATCTTTTTTATTCTAGACCAGTGGACTTTGTTATACTCGATCAGGGGATATGTTATACTCGATCAGGGGACTTTGTTGTACTCAACCAGAGGACTTTGTTATACTCGATCAGGGTACTTTGTTATACTCAATCAGGGGACTCAGTTATACTCGATTAGGAGCCTTTGTTATACTCGATGAGGGGGCTTTGTTATACTCGACCAGGGGACTTTGCTATACTCGACCAGGGGAATTTGTTGTACTCGATCAGGGGGCTTTGTTATACTCGACGAGTGGACTTTTTTATACTTGATCAGGGGACTTTGTCATACTCGATCAGTGGACTTTCCTGTATTTGACCAATGGACTTTGCTATACTCGATGAGGGGCCTTTGTTATACTCGACCAGAGAACTTTGTTATACTCGATCAGGGGATATGTTATACTCGATCAGGGGATATGTTATACTCGATCAGGGGACTTTGTTTTACTCGATTAGGGGACTTTGTTATACTTGATCATAGGACTTTGTTATACTCAACCAGGGCCTTTGTTATACTCGATTAGAAAACTTTGTTATACTCGACCAGGGGACTTTGTTATACTCCACCAGGGACTTTTTTATACTCGATCAGGGGATATGTTTTACTCGATCAGGGGACTTTGTTATACTCGGTTCAGGGGACTTTGTTATACTCGTCCAGGTTGCTTTGTTATACTAGGATTAGGGGACTTTGTTATGCTCGATCAGGGGACTTTGTCTTACTCGATCAGGGCCATTTGTTATACTCGACCAGGGGACTTTGTTATAATCGATTAGGGGACTTTGTTATGCTAGATCTGGGGACTTTGTTAAACTGGGCCAGGAGACGTTGTTATACTCTATCAGAGGATATGTTATACTTGATCAGGGGACTTTGTTTTACTGGACCAGGGGACTTTGTTATACTCGATTAGGGGACTTTGCTATACTCGATGAGGGAACTTTGTTATACTCGTCTAGGGGGCTTTGTTATACTCGATCAGGGGACTTTGTTACACTGGACCAGGGGACATTTTTATACTCGATCAGGGGACTTTGTTATACTTGATCAGGGGACTTTTGTTACACTCGATCAGGGGACTTTGTTATACTCGACCAGGGGCCTTTGTTATACTCGATCAGGGGACTATGTTATACGCGATCAGGAGACTTTGTTATACTCGATTAGGGGCCTTTGTGATACTCGAGCAGGGGACTTTCTTATACTCCACCAGGGACTTTCTTATATTCGATCAGGGGATATGTAATACTCGATCAGGGGACTTTGTTATACACGATCAGGGGTCTTTGTTATACTCGTCCAGGGGGCTTTGTTATACTCGATCAGGGGACTTTGTTATACTGGACCAGGGGACATTTTTATACTCGATCAAGGGACTTTGTTATACTCGATCACTGGACTTTTGTTATACTCGATCAGGGGACTTTGTTATACTCAACCAGAGGCCTTTGCTATACTTGATCAGGGGACTTTGTTATAGTCGATAAGGGGACTTTGTTATACTCGATAAGGGGACTTTGTTATACTCGATGAGGGGATATGTTATACTAGATCAGGGGACTTTGTTATACTCGATCAGGGGACTTTGTTATACTCGATCACTGGACTTTTGTTATACTCGATCAGGGGACTTTTTTATACTCGATCACAGGCCTTTGTTATACTCGATCAGGGGACTTTGTTATTCTCGATAAGGGGACTTTGTTATACTCGATAAGGGGAATATGTTATACTCGATAAGGGGATTTAATGTTAGACTCGAACAGGGGAGTTTGTTATACTCGACCAGGGGACTTTATTATACTCGATCAGGGGATATGTTATACTCGATCATGGGACTTTGTTATACTCGATCAGGGGACTTTGTTATACTTGATTAGGGGACTTTGTTATACTCGATCAGGGGACTTTGTTATACTTGATCAGAGGACTTTGTTATACTCAACCAGAGGCCTTTGTTATACTCGATCAGGGTACTTTGTTATACTCGATAAGGGTACTTTGTTATACTCGATAAGGGGAATATGTTATTCTCGATAAGGGGATTTAATGTTAGACTTGAACTGGGGACTTTGTTATACTCGACCAGGGGACTTTGTTATACACGATCAGGGGATATGTTATACTCGATCAGAGAACTTTGTTATACTCGATCAGGGGACTTTGTTATACTTGATTAGGGGACTTTGTTATACTCGATCAGGGGACTTTGTTATGCTCGATTAGAAAACTTTGTTATACTCGACCAGGGGTCTTTGTTATACTCCACCAGGGACTTGTTATACTTGATCAGGGGATATGTTATACTCGATGAGGGTCTTTTGTTATACCACTTCATCAGACCTTTGTTATAATCGATTAGGGGACTTTGTTATGCTCGATCTGGGGACTTTGTTAAACTGGGCCAGGAGACGTTGTTATACTCGATCAGGGGATATGTTATACTCGATCAGGGGACTTTGTTATACTGGAGCAGGGGACTTTGTTATACTCGATTAGGGGACTTTGTTATACTCGAGCAGGGGGCTTTGTTATACTCGATCAGTGGACTTTTTTATACTCGATTAGGAGGCTTTGTTATACTCGATCAGGGGACTTTGCTATACTCGACCAGGGGACTTTGTTATACTCGAGCAGGGGGCTTTGTTATACTCGATTAGGGGACATTGTTATACTCGATCAGGAGGCTTTGTCATATTCGATTAGGGGACTTTGATATACTCGACCATGGGACTTTGTTATACTCAAACAGGGGACATTGTTATTCTCGACCAGGGGACTTTGTTATACTCGATTAAGCGGCTTTGTTATACTCGATCAGGGGACTTTCTTATACTCGATGAGGGGCCTTTGTTATACTCGATCAGAGGCCTTTGTTATACTAGATGAGGGGACTTTGTTACACTCGATTAGGGGCCTTTTTTGGACTCGATGAGGGGCCTTTGTTATACTCTATCAGGAGACTTTGTTATACTCGATCAGGTGACTTTCTTGTACTCGAACAGGGGGCTTTGTTATATTCGATCAGGGGACTTTGTTATACTCGATGAGGAGGCTTTGTTATACTTGATCAGGGGACTTTGCTATACTCGACCAGGGGACTTTGTTATACACGAACCGGGGACTTTGTTATACTCGTACCAGGGGACTTTTTTATACTTGACCAATGGAATTTGTTCTACTCAATGAGGGGCCTTTGTTATACCCGATCAGGGGACTTTGTTATACACGAACAGGAGACTTTGTTATACGCGATCAGTGGACTTTTTTATACTCGACCAGAGGACTTTGTTATACTCGATCAGGGGATATGTTATTGCTACTCTGATCGAAGGACTTCTGTTACCTTGCTCTATACGGGAGGGGGACTTTTTGACTTCTCTTTTCGTCCGAGGGGCTTTGTTATACTAGATCAAGGACTTTGTTATTCTCGATCAGACCCTTTAATGACATATAAAACTGGGGACTTTTAGCCCATATAATCGATTAGGGGACTGTGTTATGCTCGATCTGGGCACTTTGTTATACTGGGGCAGGAGACGTTGTTATACTCGATCAGGGGATATGTTATACTCGATCAGGGGACTTTGTTATACTGGACCAGGAGACTTTGTTATACTCATCCAGGGGGCTTTGTTATACTCGATCAGAGAACTTTGTTATACTCGATCAGATGACTTTGTCTTACTCGATCAGGGCCGTTTGCTATACTCGACCGGGGGACTTTGTTATAATCGATCAGTGGACTTTAGTATGCTCGATCTAGGGACTTATTATACTGGCCAGCGGACTTTTTTACTCTTCGATCAGGACTTTCTTCTCTGGACCGAGGACTGTACGCCTCGATTAGGGGACTGTGTTATACTCGATAATGGGACTTTGTTATACTGGACCAGGGGACTTTTTTATACTCGATCAGGGGACTTTGTCATATTCGAAAAGAGGATTTTGTTATACTCGATCAGGGGATATGTTATACTCGAACAGAGGACTTTGCTATACTCGATCAGGGGACTTTGTTATACTTGATTTGGGGACTTTGTTATACTCGATCAGGGGACTTTGTTATACTTGATCAGAGGACTTTGTTATACTCGACCAGGGGACTTTGTTATACTCCACCAGGGACTTTGTTATACTCGATCAGGGGATATGTTATACTCGACCACGGGACTTTGTTATACTCGATTAGGCGGCTTTGTTATAGTCGATCAGGGGACTTTCTTATACTCGATGAGGGGCCTTTGTTATACTCGATCATGGGCCTTTGTTATACTAGATCAGGAGGCTTTGTTATACTCGATGAGGGGACTTTGCTATACTCGACCAGGGGACTTCGTTATACTCGAACAGGGGGCTTTGTTATACTCGATTAGGGGACTTTGTTATACTCGATTAGGGGACTTTGTTATACTCGACCAGGGAACTTTTTTATACTTGACCAATGGAGTTTGTTATACTCGATGAGGGGCCTTTGTTATACTCGACCATCGGACTCTGCTATAGTCGACCAGGGGACTTTGTTATACTCGATTAAGGGACTTTGTTATACTCGACCAGGGACTTTGTTATACTCGATTAGGGGACTTTGTTATACTCGATTAGGAGACTTTGTTATACTCAATGGGGAGGCTTTGTTATATTCGACCAGGGGACTTTGCTATAGTCGACCAGGGGACTTTGTTATACTCGATTAGGGGACTTTGCTATACTCGATTGGGGAACTTTGTTATAAACGATCAGGGGACTTTGGTATGCTCGATCTAGGGACTTTGTTATACTGGGCAGGAATTTTTTGTATATACTCGATGGGGACTTTGTTACCTGGACCCGAGGGGACATTTTATACTCGATCAGGGGGACTTTGTGCCTCGATCAGGGGACTTTGTTATATTCGATCAGAGGACTTTGTAATACTCGACTAGGGGACTTTTATATATTCGATCAGGGGACTTTGTTATACTCGATAAGGGGACTTTGTTATACTCGATAAAGGGAATTTGTTATACACGATGAGGGGACTTTGTTAGACTCGAACAGGGGACTTTGTTATACTCGACCAGGGGACGTTGTTATACTTGATTAGGCGGCTTTGTTATACTTGATCAGGGGACTTTCTTATACTCAATTAGAGGCCTTTTTGGACTTTCGATGGGGGACTTTGTTATATCGGTATTGGGCTTTGTTATACTCGATCAGGGGACTTTGTTATACTCGAGCATTGGGCTTTGTTATACTCGATCAGGGGACTTTGTTATACTCGATGAGGAGACTTTGATATACTCGACCAGGGATCTTTTTTATACTTGACCATTGGAATTTGTTATACTCGATGAGGGGCCTTTGTTATACTCGATGAGGGGACTTTGTTATACTCGACCAGGGGATTTTGTTATACCCGATCAGGGGACTTTTTTATACTCGACCAGAGGACTTTGTTATACTCAATCAGGAGATATGTTATACTCGATCAGGTGACTTTGTTATACTCAACCAGGGGACTTTGTTATACTCTATCAGGGGACTTTGTCATACTCGACCAGAGGACTTTGTTATACTCGATCAGAGGATATGTTATACTCGATCAGGGGACTTTGTTATACTCGATTAGGGGACTTGTTATACTCGATCAGAGGATATGTTATACTTGATCAGGGGACTTTGTTATATGCGATCATGAGACTTTGTTATACTCGATCAGGGGACTTTGTTATACTCGATCAGGGGTCTTTGTTATACTCGTCCAGGGGGCTTTGTTATACTCGATCAGGGGACTTTGTTATCTTCGATCAGGGGACTTTGTCTTACTCGATCAGGGCCTTTGTTATACTCCACCAGGGACTTTGTTATATTCGATCAGGGGATATGTAATACTCGATCAGGGGACTTTGTTATACTCGATCAGGGGTCTTTGTTATACTCATACAGGGGGCTTTGTTATACTCGATCAGGGGACTTTGTTATCTTCGATCATGGGACTTTGTCTTACTCGATCAGGGCCTTTGTTATACTCGACCAGGGCACTTTGATATACTCGATGAGGGGCCTTTGTTATACTCGATCAGGAGGCTTTGTTATACTCGACCAGGGGACTTTGTTATACTCTATCAGGGGGCTTTGTCATACTCGACCAGAGGACTTTGTTATACTCGATCAGTGGATATGTTATACTCGATCAGGGGACTTTGTTATACTCGATCAGGGGACTTTGTTATACTTGATAAGGAGACTTTGTTATACTCGTCCAGGGAGCTTTGTTATACTCGATCAGGGGACTTTGGTATACTAGATCAGGGGACTTTGTCTCACTCGATAAGGGGACTTTGTTAGACTCGAACAGGGGACTTTGTTATACTCGACCAGGGGACTTTGTTATACTCGATAAGGCGTCTTTGTTATACTCGATCAGGGGACTTTTTTATACTCGAACAGACGACTTTGTTATACTCGATAAGGGGACTTTGTTATACTCGACCAGGGAACTTTTTTATACATAAGCAATGGACTTTGTTATACTCGATCAGGGGACTTGGTTATACACGACCAGGGGACTTTGTTATACGCGATCAGGGATCTTTTTTATTCTAGACCAGTGGACTTTGTTATACTCGATCAGGGGATATGTTATACTCGATCAGGGGACTTTGTTGTACTCAACCAGAGGACTTTGTTATACTCGATCAGGGGACTTTGTTATACTCAATCAGGGGACTTTGTTATACTTGATAAGGGGACTTTGTTATACTCGATCAGGGGACTTTGTTATACTTGATCAGAGGACTTTGTTATACTCGACAAGGGGCCTTTGTTATGCTCGATTAGAAAACTTTGTTATACTCGACCAGGGGACTTTGTTATACTCCACCAGGGACTTTGTTATATTCGATCAGGGGATATGTTATACTCGACCACGGGACTTTGTTATACTCGATTAGGCGGCTTTGTTATAGTCGATCAGGGGACTTTCTTATACTCGATGAGGGGCCTTTGTTATACTCGATCATGGGCCTTTGTTATACTAGATCAGGGGACTTCGTTATACTCGATTTGAGGCCTTTTTTGACTCGATCAGGGGACTTTGTTATACTCGAGCAGGGAACTTTGTTATACTCGATCAGGGGACTTTGTTATACTCGATCAGGAGGCTTTGTTATACTCGATGAGGGGACTTTGCTATACTCGTCCAGGGGACTTCGTTATACTCGAACAGGGGGCTTTGTTATACTCGATTAGGGGACTTTGTTATACTCGATCAGGAGGCTTTGTTATACTCCATCAGGGGACTTTGCTATACTCGAAAAGGGGACTTTGTTATACTCGATTAGGGGACTTTGTTATACTCGATTAAGGGACTTTGTTATACTCGACCAGGGACTTTGTTATACTCGATTAGGGGACTTTGTTATACTCGATTAGGAGACTTTGTTATACTCGATGAGGAGGCTTTGTTATATTCGACCAGGGGACTTTGCTATAGTCGACCAGGGGACTTTGTTATACTCGATTAGGGGACTTTGCTATACTCGACTGGGGAACTTTTTTATACTCGATCAGGGGACTTTGTTACACTGGACCAGGGGACATTTTTATACTCGATCAGGGGACTTTGTTATACTCGATCAGGGGACTTTTGTTACACTCGATCAGGGGACTTTGTTATACTCGACCAGGGGCCTTTGTTATACTCGATAAAGGGGACTTTGTTATACCCTATAAGGGAACTTTGTTAAACTCGATAAGGGGAATTTGTTATACTCGATAAGGGGACTTTGATAGACTCGAACAGGGGATTTTGTTATACTCGACCAGGGGACTTTGTTATACTCGATTAGGCGGCTTAGTTATACTCGATCAGGGGACTTTCTTATACTCGATTAGAGGCCTTTTTTGGACTCGACCAGGGGACTTTGTTATATTCGAGCATTGGGCTTTGTTATACTCGATCATGGGACTTTGTTATACTCGATCAGGAGGCTTTGTTTTACTCGATCAGGGGACTTTGCTATACTCGACCAGGGGACTTTGTTATGCTCGATCTGGGACTTTGTTATACTCGATCAGTGGACTTTCCTATATTTGACCAATGGACTTTGCTATACTCGATGAGGGGCCTTTGTTATACTCGATCAGG